>NC_138115.1:53753565-53953832 GCF_964146895.1 Miniopterus schreibersii
CGTGAAAATTCAGGGCCTTTCACAGGGTACACAATTCCTTTGACGTCCCGCTCAATGCAGAACGTGTGTGTCCTGACAAAGGAGCGCACGGGGATTTGTGGTGTAAATTATTTAAATTATTGATATGTTTTGGAGCATATGCGAAATGGGACATGGGGGAGGGACAGACAGAATAAAGAGACGAGTCTGAAAGAAACTCGATTTACAGGCACAATTAAACCCCTGTGAAATAATCCTGGCCAAATGGCAGTCATGTAAACAGGCTGACTATAAATTAGAGAAAATTAAGTTCACTGAAGTCGTTTAATGGCAAGGGGAAGGGGGGGTGTAATTCTAAAGCCATATACCTCGCGTCACCCTCAGCGAGCAAGTGACCCGACTTTAATGTGGAAACAATGTTGCTGGGATTCAGCAAGTCTTGTTGGACGACAGGAAGACTATTCGCGGTGCTGGTGTTTTGAGAAGCAGCTAAACAACAAATTCTAACAAAATAAGCCATCCTTCGGTTAGGCCCCCCCAGGCCTGCGCTCCCTCGCTCGCTCTCTCCACCACTGCCACGAACACGTCCTGTACCCTCCTCTGTCTGTCTGAAGCCACAGTTCCCCACTTGGCACTGGCTCCTGTGACAGTTGTGATGTGTGTTCCTCACTAGTGTCCCCAAGTGTCCCTCCGGTTGTACATTCCACCCGTCCTTGAAAACAGGCTCAAGCTGGAGCCAGAGAAGCAGCTTCTCCCTCAGCGGGCGTGTCCGCCAGGGTTGAGAACAGGCGACCGGGCTTCCAAATAGAACAGAAGTCCTAACCTTGCCAAATGTGGACTATCGATCCTCTTAGATTAGTTGTCACTTTTTTTCCTATTTCCCATCATTCTCGGAATCTGAGCGGCGTCGCAGTGAGATGCTCCTCTGCCTTCTGAACCTGATGTGGGGAGAGGTGGGGTTGCTTGGGGGGAGACAGGTGCGAGAACCCGGCTGAAAGGAGCTCAGCCACGTCTTTCTCCCCTGGGTCCTGGCTGCTCAGGACTCACCGGGAGAGCCCGTCTCACGGCCACTTCAAGTTCCACGCCGACGTGAACGTTTCGGGCACCTTTTAAATCTGCAGATGTCTTTGGCACAACAAGTCCCTGACTGCAAACAGATGGTCTTTTCTTTCACTGTTTGTGGATGGGATTGTCTCGCCCACAGAAATGCCGCCCGGCCCATTAAACAGAAGTGCTCTTTACTTCTAGGAAGACATGTGCTTTCCCCCCTTCTTCCTTGGAAGACGTGGTATCTGCACTTTGTCTCCACGTCTCTGAGTCATGGACAGGAAATGCTTTCTCTCTGCATAAGGTTTGCGTAAGCGGTGACACGGGGCAGCCGGCGTGTGGGAAGAAGCGGGTCGGCGGCAGGCTCTGCGGGACGGAGTGGCCTCGCCCAGGAAGGTACAGCTGCTCAGCAACCAGGTGCGTAAGGAGACAGGCAGCTTTGTCCGGAGCTCGAACAGTACCTGGCAGCGGGCAATCTCTCAACAAACACCACCTGTCGCTGTGCTCGGACGGTGGTGTCGGAGCTGGGAGAGCTGGGCCGGTGCTGAGTGGGACTAAAGAAACAATTTACTCACCTTTTCCAGTCCAGCCCCAAGCTTTGTGCCCTCTGATTCCTCTCTCAGGACTGTGCCTCCCGCCCCCAGGGCCCAAAGGCCACATCCTACGTGTGCTTTGAGCCTTGACCTGATCTTCGGTCCCCCAGGTAGACCCCAGCCCCAGAGCCCGCAGTCCTGCAGCCCCAGCCTAGCAGCCTCCTGCCCGATGGGGAGGAGCCACCGTCGGATTCTCAGGAGTGTTCTAGGCCAGTTGTTAACACAATCATTATTTAAAATCAAGTCATTTAAACTTGGAAATCAACAAATTACATTTTTTAGAAGATAATACATTTCCTAGTTATTTTACCATATTTTATTAGTATCTATGTGCTTGAGGTTCTTTAGGTGGGTCTCACCTGGGTGGTGAAAATACTCTACAATGGTGGCTCCTGCACGTCTCTATGTGTCGGGTGATTTCAGGTGGCAGCTCGGACTTGGCCATAATTGGAATATTTAAGTTATGGAAATCAGCAATCGCTGCAAACCTGGCTTCCTTCCAGCCCACAACCCAGAGGTGGGTGTTACACAGTTACCAGCACAGAGTTGCTTTGACCTTTTTTTGAATGCTTATCATTAAATATATATCTATATAAATACATAAACATATATATATGACACCTCTCTTAGGACACCGTGTTCCCTCTGCATTCCAGACCGTGGCTGAGAGTCACAAAGTGCTAGACTGCACACTCCAGGAGGGCAGAGTAGATGTTCACGGTGAGATTCCCTGAAGCACCTAGCACAGTGTGTGCTCAGCATTTACTTACCCAACGGAATTAATAGAATCACAGCTCAGTTCTGGGAAGAGAGGGAAATCAAGCGTCCCACTTAAGTGCAAGAACAGCTCTCCCTGTGTGTGGACCGAGTCAGGAGACAGGGCTGCCGCAGGACGGCAGGGCAGGAGCTGGCACAGCCGCAGGGATCTGCCCCGGAGGGCAGGGCAGTCAGCGGTGCGGCCACGGAAAAGGGCGGGGGAGGGGTGTCTAATTTAGACATAATTAGCTTGAGGGGCACTGATTGGCATCTTTATTTTCTTCTATTATATTGAGATAGGGAATTCACACATCTCTCTGCTTCCTCAGGTCTTTCTTCTAAATCTTTCAGATGATTTGGTCGACATCATGTCAGAGTAGGAGCTGCCGCGATTTTCTATGCCACTCACGAGTATTCCCGCAGCCAGCCTGCCCGCCTGCCTGCACCTGTTTCTAAGGCAATTGCCCTGGGTGGAGCCACGCCTGCCCACAGGGTCCTGTTCCCTCCCAGGTGCCCTGGCCTCCACAGCTGGTTGGCTCTGGATGGCTCTGGGATGGCGACCTGCCCTTAGACTGGCTGGTGACACGCTCTGGGGAGGCTGCGTCATTGCTGGTAGGAATTCCACAGGAGCACAGAGAGTGCCAGCCAGTTCAAATCGTAGAAAGGACTGAAATGGTGCCACAGAGGTGCCACAAACCAGAGCTGGCACCGCAGCGAGCAGAAACCATGTTGTAAAGCAGCAGAACTTTTGCAAAAGCAGAAAAAAGGCATTTAGTGGACAAAGGAATTTGGAGCAAGTAGAGAAAGACAGAGACTCCGAGAGACGGTGGTTGTAACCGGGTCATGGAGCTATTTTAGTTCCTTGTTAACAGTTAGATTCCATAGTTTTAGACAGAAAATGTAATGTTTACCCAAGATCACATTTGTAGCAGATGTCTCAGGTAGGTGATTTTCCCCCCAAACAGATAGGTAATATATTTTTTACACCTCCCACTTGATGCCTGAGACATACCTGGCGACACAACCAGGCACGTTTCCCATGAAGCCTGAATTTAGCTCCTGAATTCCTCTCACACTGAGCTCTGAGCAGCCGTCTCATCATCAGAGTTAAGAATGGTTGAGTCTAATGCTTAAACGTGCATTCTGCCAACATCCATCACAAAATATTATTCAATGATATTGGTGATGGGTTTCCTCTCAAAAGTCAAAAGGGAATGAATGAAGTTAGTCATCCAAAATCCAAATCACATATCCAACAAGTTCAAAATGTTTTCTAACAGGATATGGTCTTGTAATTTTGGCTGGTTATAAACATCTTGGGTTCTTGCCCAAGGGAAGAAAACTCTTTGAAAGAGGGAGACATCATAAAAGGAGGTAAAAGGAGGTAAAAGAAAAGAATCCGGTTGTGAACACTGTGCTGGAAGATTATGAAAAAGACAAAAATCCACAGGAAAAAATATATAAGATCTTCAACAAAGCCAGAAAACACCTGGCCATAGAAAGTAAGAGTTTTCCAACAATATCAACGATCCAGTGATTAAAACTATCAAACATTGCCAGTATGTTACTTTAGCTTTCAGCGAGTTGCAGGAGGTAAGATACACAGTCCTCACTGGGCACCGCCTACCCCTCCCCCAGCCCAGCACCCACCCTCTACTTTCTGCCCCTGTGAATTTGACAGCTCCAGGGGCCTCATATGAGTGGAATTGTACGATATTTGTCTTTCTGTGTCTGTGAAAGTTTGGGTTGTATCTTTCAGTAGTAGACTTCAAAATGTGATCTTTGCAAAGGAACATTATGCTGAAGAAGGAAAAAGTTACCCTTTGGTAAACACAGGTAGAGGTCAACCTCTGGGATGCTTCTTTTTGCTACAGGAAAATTAGGTTCACATGAGAAAAGCGTTAGCAGCCCTGCCCAGAAACCTGAGGGCGATGCTAGAATGCCCAGGAGGTGCTGAGGAAATCACTCCTGAGTCATGTGGGAACTCCAAACACGTCCCTCACCAGCCTTTCCCGGTGGCGGCTGTGTTGGGGCGTGTGTGCCGGCCTGAGAGGGGACAGGAGTGCCACTTCATGGGCCGGATAGGACCCTGGATGGTGGACAGTTGCAGCACCCGGAGTTCAAATCTCCACAAACGAGCAGACGGTGCCCCTGTGCCTGGGGCATCCTGGTTTCTGCCGGGAGGAGGGGGGCGGCTTAGGTTCCATCTGAGTTTACTCTCCATACGTGTTGGCTGCCGCTGCTCCCATTTCTTCACCGTTTTTTTTTTTTCCCAAGAGAAAAGTAAAATATTTTTAAATGTATCAACAACCAACTCATTTAGTGATTATATGTTTTCTTGACGCTACAATAATAGTTTACACAATCTGTGCCTGTAAACACTTAAATGCACGTTTGCGTGTTTATAAACAGCCGAAAATCGAAAGGACCATGGACCGATGTGAGGGAATCAATAAACCCCTAATTAAATCCCTCTGGGCGGACGTCTGGCTTTCCTTGGAGGTTCACCAGAGGGGAAGAGAAATTTAAGTGGGAGATGAAAGGGGTCCTGAGAAGAGGCCCAATCCAATGTGAGTGTGGAGGCTCCTCCTGCCACAGGCCATCCTGGGACCAGCAGGGAGTCTGGGAAGTCAGCCCGGTTCTGACAGATGCACCTGGAGATGGAATCAGATCCCACAGCCGATCCCACAGACCACCCTCCACCCCAGGGGCCAGTCCCAGGCCCAGGTGGCCACCTGCGTTTCTGACCAGCCAGCTCCTCGGATTTGATTAATGTGTCAAACTGCTCACAGAACTCATTTACTACAAAGGATATTAAAGTATAAGAAACAACAGCCAGATGAAGAGCTACAGAGGGTGAGGTCCTGAAAGGAGGCGCTCATCCTCCTGGAGCCGAGCCCTGCACGGGGACACGGGGACACGGGGATGCGGTCTGGCTCCTCAATGTGGGGCTCTCCAAAAAAGAGGGGAGAAGCTGATCTTTGGGTTTGATGAGGGCCTCATTCTGGACTCTCTTGGCCACTGAGACTGGCTCAGCCTCCAGCCCCTCCCATCCCCAGAAATCTGGGGGGTGGGGGACCGTTCCAATCCTCCAACTACAAGATTGGCTCCTATTGGCAACCAGCCACCACCCTTAGGTGGGGTCCCGCCTTATTAGCATAACAAGGGACACCGGGTTGCTGCCATCACTTAGCAAATTCCAAGGGGCTTGGGATTCATGAACCAACAAGGGCCCCCTGCGGAGGAAGGCCAAATATACCAGAGCGATATATTTGGCTCCTCCAATTTATATTTCCTATAAATTACAGCATCACAGTGGGGGAAGTGAGATAACACCGGAACAATGTGAGTCAAGTTTCATATCAGATCCAAAATCTCATTAAATTATCAAAAGTGAGAAATGAAAGAACAGGAAGTAGCCCCTGATGGTGACAAATGAATGGAGGAGAGGAACCCTTAGCATCAGAGTCACCATCTCATCGCTGTTGACCCCGAGGCTGGGGGCACGGCCACGGGATTGGGCGCCCAAGGCCACAGCCAGGAGGGAGGGCCCGGCAGCCAGTCCCTCTGCTCCCCCTACTCGGCGTCCAGCCCACATCTGGCCATCAAAACACACAGAGCTTTCATTTGTTTTTCCTTCATAAAGGCAGGAAGTGTCTGCATTTCCAAGGAAAATATTTATGTATTTTTAAAGTGGGCTCTAAGACCCATTCGATATACAAATTAAAACAGACAGCCTGCCTCCTGGCCGAGGCCCTTCTGAGGCCCCAGCTCTGCCTCACACGTGAACACAGGCTCGGAGTTGTACTTCTGGTGAAAGACAGTTCATCGATTCTGATGCCTCGTTTTTGTAGGGATTTATGCTCCTTCCTTTACCTCCCCCTCCTCAAGTGGGGGTGTGGTCGGCAATTAGACCGAAGTGAGCAAAACTGGAAGAATGGGCCAGGTACAGAAGGTCACCGGGTGAAGAGCCCCTGGGGCCTAGCAATGGACAATTGTAGGGTGGGGCCTCACCCCCAGGGTGACCTTTCCTCCCCACCTTACCCATATCCTGCCATTTGGACCCCTGGAGATAACATCTAGGCCTCAGTTGTATTTCAGCTCCAGGCCCAGAAAAGCAGCAAAACCAGACAAGGACCAGTTGCTTTGAATAATAAACTCCTGGCCCTGGTGCTGACCAATCAGTGGAGACCTAGACCCTGAAAGGACACACCTGGAAAACTGCTGAATATTCTATGGTGATCTTTCCCTGGGACCTCACCTAAAATCTCCTCCCTTAAAACCCTTAGGACAGAGGATTCCGCTCATTCTCCCTCCTGGGAGCAGCCCAAGCCTTTGTCTTCCCCTCCCCTCCCCTCCCCTCCCCTCCCCTCCCCTCCCCTCCCCTCCCCTCCCCTCCCCTCCCCTCCCCTCCCCTCCCCCTCCCCCTCCCCCTCCCCCTCCCCCTCCCCCTCCCCCTCCCTCTCCCCCTTCCCCTCTTCCACCCCCCACCCCACAGGCACATTAGCATCAGCTTCCTCACTCCCAAGCTCCAAGGGCCCTTCCTTTGCCTCTGTAACTTGTTTCCTGAGCCCATTTCTTCTAGGAATCACTTCTACCTCTGTGATTTACTGAATAAATGTTCTCTTGTAGTTTGGGTCTTGGCTCTGAGTTCTTTCCTAGCAAGAACCCAAGTACCGAGGTTGCTGAACCCAGGTCTGGTCCAGCCCTACGGGCCTAACACCTGGTGCTGTTCCTGCAGCCCACAACAGTGACACTTGCAGGACTGAAAACCCAACGCAACACAACCAGGCTCGAGGCAGAAGTGACTCAAGACCTTAACGTCGTGTTTCAGTTATTTTTGATGGAAGAGGGATGGGTGGGCAGTGGGCATTTTTAGGATTCCATCTTCACTTCAACACAGGGTTGGAAAATCATTTTTACTAAAGAACAGCCAGTCTAGGGTCCTTTCCACTTTTCCACAGCAGAGCACAAAGGCCTGCCACGGGGCCACCACCCTAGGACTGCACCCTCCACTGTAGAAGCAGACCAAGCTACTGAAATTAAAGACCAATAACGTAGTTCAGGGCATGTTATAAATGTGAGTAGTGTGCAGGTGGGGATGAATCGGGTGAGTCTCTAAGTCATTCAGTGTGAATGGACTGTGGACTTTGCTGCTGGGAGAACTTGCCACCCATGGTCATGTGGATTAACTGGCTCTTGAGAACTCCAAGGAGGCTCACTGGTTAGATGAAAGAAATAGCAGTTGGTCATGTTGAGTTTAAAATTTTATGAAGTTCAATCATCAGAAACAACCGTGAAATTCATCTTTGTCATATTTTCCAAAAGCCAAATAAAAACAGGTCGTAAACAAGAGCCGCTGTAAATATTTGCGCACTGGCTTCGCTCCTCTGGACAATGTAGTAGCTCTAAACAGAACCACGTAACCGGCCTGGGGGGCGGTTTTCTCCCTGTTTTCTCTTAAGCTGTGCTCACTGATCCAGTCCTCAGTGAGCCTCTTCATTCTGCGTATGCTCATGTCACCTGCCGCCAGGTCGGGACAAAGGACAGCCATCCATAACTGCCGTCAGGGGGGCTTCAGGCCACAGCTGCAAGTCGGGCCCTCCTCGGACCCTACCCGCAAGGTTGGAGCCAGGTGACCCTGGGCAGCCTGAAACCTGCTCCGTGGAGGTCTCCCTCCGCGTGGTCATCAGATGCCAGGCCAGAAAGCTGTCAGGGCCCTGGCTGAGAGGTTGTGTACAAGCTGTGCTGTCGGCACGCGGTCCGTTGAACATCCCCTGGCTCAGCTACAGCCCGTCTTGCTGATGGGAGTTTATAACTTCAAGGTGTAATTGTGTTATTGTTACAATTCAGCCTAGGCTCTGCCACGAAAAGTGTGTCCAAGCAGAGTCCCTCCTGAGGCCTGCAGTTTTCCACCCCCACCCCCGTCCGGGCCACGGTCACCTCTCACCTGGACTCCCTCCCTCCCTCCCTCCCTCCCTCCCTCCCTCCCTCCCTCCCTCCCTCCCTCCCTCCCTCCCCCTCTCCCCCCCTCCCCCCCTCCCCCCTCCCTCCCTCCCTCCCTCCCCCTCTCTCTCCCTTTCCTCCCTCCCTTCCTCCCTTCCTCTCTCCCTCCCTCCCTCCCTCCCTCCCTCCCTCCCTCCCTCCCTCCCTTCCTCCCTTCCTCTCTCCCCCTCTCTCTCCCTTTCCTTCCTCCCTCCCTCCCTCCCTCCCTCCCTCCCTTCCTCCCTTCCTCTCTCCCTCCCTTCCTTCCTCTCTTCCCCTCTCTCCCTTTCCTTCCTCCCTCCCTCCCTCCCCCTCCCTCCCTCCCCCTCTCCCTCCCCCTTTCCCTCCCTCCCTCCCTCCCTCCCTCCCCCTCTCCCTCCCCCTTTCCCTCCCTCCCTCCCTCCCTCTCTCCCCCTCTCTCTCCCTTTCCTTCCTTCCTTCCTTCCTTCCTTCCTTCCTTCCTTCCTTCCTTCCTCCCTCCGTCCCTCCCTCCCTCCCTTCCTTCCTTCCTTCCTTCCTTCCTTCCTCCCTTCCTTCCTCTCTCTCCCTCTCTCCCCCTTGCTCTTTCTTTTTTTCTAATCCTTACCCAAGGATAATTTTTCCATTGATTTTTTTTTTTTTTTTAGAGAGAGTGGAAGGGAGGGAGGGGGAGAGACAGAGGGAGAAGCCTGGGTGCCGGGGACCGCTCCACCCCACCCAGCAGGCTTCCTCTGGGTCCTGGACCAGGGGCTCCAGCCCCCTCATGTGCTTGTGCCTGGGGGGCAGAGCAGGGGGCAGGGGCACTGTCCGGGGCTGAAACCACAGCAGAAGCGGCTGCAGTCCAGCCAAACCCCCAGGGGGGACCTGACCAGGGACCAGTGGTCACCACAGTGGGCGGGCGCCACGGAAGCCCAAAGTCTGGACTCAGGTGACCAGTGAATTTCACGTGATTTTCATAGGACATGGGTTACACTCTTCCTTTGACTCCTTTCCAGCCATTTAAACATTTAAACTTTGCTTTTCGCTCCCCCCATCCAAGCACAGGGTTCGCAGGGTGTCCCACCCTCGGCCCCAGTCACGTGACTTAAACCATGTGGTGGGGACAGAGAGGGTCTTCCCTGTGGGGACAAATGAAGATGGAGATTCCAGTGGGTGGAAGGAGAAAGAGACAAACCGTCCGCCTTGCAGAGGTGTCTCCGTCAGGAGCTCAGTGGCAGCAACACTTGCACCCAGGGCCAGCCCTGGCCGCTGTGCCCGGTGGGTGGAGCGCTGGCCTGCACACCGAAGGCTCCAGGGTTCGATCCCAGGCACGTACCTCGGTTGCAGGTTCGATCCCGGCTCGGTCGGGGTGCATGAAGGAGGCAACCAATCAATGTGTCTCTCACATCGATGTTTCTCTCCCCCCTCCCACCCACTCTCTCTAAAAATGAATGAAAAAATGTCCTCGAGGGAGGATTTACAACAACAGAACCCAGAGCTAATACTTCAGAGTGTGTTTTACAAACGGCTTCACTGAAACTGCAAATCTTTTCAGGCTCCTGAGGGAGTGAGGAGCTTCGAGCCAGGCCTGGCATTTCTGCTTTACCAGGAGCTCGGGCGACTGTGAAAGCCTGCATTTCCCGGGCGCCCTGCGCACTGGGCCGTGTCGTCCCGGGTTTGACTCGCTGAAGACGAGAAACCACTACGTGGCTGTAAAACCAGTGAACCTCTTGCCTTTATTTAACCTCTTGCCCTTGAAAATACATCTTTTTATGGCTCACATGTGGTCAGACACAGCCTGCTCTGGGCTCTCCCCTCCCGTGAGTCATGTGGAGAAGCACCTGAAAGGGAAAGAGACCAGGTGCCCACGTGCTCAACCTCACTGACCCAGAACGGCCACACGCCACGGTCCGATTGACACAGGAGCCCCGAGGCAGCGCACGGAGTCTTGGGGATCATGTACGAGCCACTGTCCCCGCCCAGCCTGTCACATACAAGCGTAAAGCCAGCCATGCACCTTAACTCCACACAGGTCTCCATTCTCCACTGAGGGACACGTGCACATTGGAGAGGAGAGTTTAGGACAGGCGCTGACCTCAGCAATCGTAGCTGCTACTCTCGTGCCTCAGGATCAGGTATTTCCGTGGGAATTCCCAGACTTTTAAAATGCAGCGGTTTGGGAATGGCAAGTAGGTAAGTTCATTTTAGTGCCGAGAGATTTTTATGCTCACGTTCTAAGAACACGACCTCTCTGTTTGGCTCCGTACGTGGACATGCATGGGCAGGGCGGGCAGCTGGCGCCGAGCCCGAGGCTGCAGACTGGACAGCTCTTTGTGAACCGCACACGTCACTGGGTGGCTCTGGGTTTCCAACCGGGCAGAAAATCCACAGAAGACAAGCTGGCTCCGACCACCAGACACTCAGGAGAACCAAGTGTGACAAGAAGACATGGGGCAACGACTCCAGGGCAGAGGGGGAAGTTAATGCTCCTTCAAAGTAAACACTTGGTTCTCTTACCCTGTTATCAATTTGAAGTAATTTAATCGTCGCCACACCTTTCAGATCTGAAGTGTCATTAGCATGTCTGCCGTCCTCACGCCGGCCTGTCGAGCATCTGTCTGGCCTCCTTTGAGGGGAAGGGGATGGGAGTAAACTGTTGGAAACACTGGCCACGTCTAGTAAGTTGTGTTTGAGTTACGTCTGTCCAGGGAGGAAGCTGATGCTCCTCAGGTGACAGCCGAGGAAAGCGGTGCCAGTCTGAGCTCGCTGGCCCCTTGCGGCTGGGAACGCAGCCCAGTACCCAGCTCCGCCTGTGCCTGACGTGCCCCTCACCAGGCCCCGGCTCCAAGTGAAATGCTGTCCCACTCAGCAGCCTGTTTCACAGATGGATGTGCACTAACATCTGCCTTCTACAGACAAAGAAACTGAGGAGAAAAGTGGGACCTGCAAATGTCCTGCGGCCAATCTGAGCAGGAACCAGGAAGCGCAGGGAGGCGTTCCTGACTCCAAGCCTGTAACACTCTCCGTCCCCTTCGTCCAAAGTATGCCATTTCCTGAGCATCCGTTTACTGAAAAATCCATGTCACTCTGTGTCCCTGTGATGGTATTCATGGTCTCAAGTTGAGCTGATTTTGTTTTTCCAAAAAGGCAGTGTATCCACTTACCACAGGGGCAGCGGTGGGCCAAATCCCGCCCTCCTGACAACCAAGTTTTACTGGGAACAGCCTCAGCTGTTCGTTTACATGTTGTCTGTGGAGGTTTTCTGCTGAATAGTCGTGGCAGGTACGACCTGGCCCTCAAAGCAGACGGAAAATATTGACCATCTGGTTCTTTACAGAAAAGTTAGCCAAAGCTAGATATGGACAATCACACATGTTATTTCTGTGATGAAATTATCTCTAGTGCATAGACCGGTGGTATTCGTTGGCTCAGGGCCGTTTCCACTGTTAAATTATATGTATATATTATTTGTTTAATTCATTACATTTCTATCAAACGCCACCAAAAAATAAATGGCCAGAAGTCCACGTGGGGGGCATTTGTGCATGAAGAAAACGTAGTCCCCCAAGTAATAACGTGTGACATGTGAGACCTCCTTTCACGTTCCCGACAGGCTCTCCTGAGTTTTGCCCCCACCTGGGGTGTGTTCAGTTCTTAGGCTTCACTTCGATTCCATTTACAAACTGGGTTGACCCCACAGGCCCGTGGGCTATGGTTGCCTAGAAAACAAAGCACAAAGCCAGTCAGAGAAAGACAAATATCACATGATCTCACTTACATGTGGAATCTAATGAATAAAATAAACTAACGAACAAAAGAGAGCCAGAGACGTGGAAGCATGGAGCAGACTGAGGGGTCTCAGAGGGAAGGGGGTAGAGGAAGAGATTAACCAGGAACTTATGCATACATGCATAACCCACGGACAAAGAGAAGGGGGTGAAGGCCTGGGGAGTGGGGAGTGGGGAGGAGGGGGTCAATGGGGTAAAAAAAGGGGACATCTGTAATACTTTCAACAATAAATATAAACTGGAAAAAAAAAATACAGATTACAGGTTGGCCCACATTTTCACTCACCTCCTACAGGTTAAAGAACCAGCAGAGCTTTTGTAGCCCTGGAACAGAACCAACCGGGCGAGACCTCGATTCCAGCTCTATCTTCATCTCTAAGCCCGCGCAGCCCACAGGTAAATTACAGGTTACGGTGGAGATTCCCGCCGGGACAACCGGCTCTCAGGCCTCCAGGCGCTTTCATCTGTCGGATCCCACTTCTGACGCCCTCACCGTCTGTCGGGATGCAGTGGCCGTTTGCCAGGGTGAGTCTGCCAGCAATTGGACACATTTTCCATTGGACCTGCACAGAAAAATGTTAGTGTTGCTGACGATTTTTCCATGATTGCTGCGCCCTGTGAGAAGCAGCCCAGGGCCAGCTGTGTGAGATGTTTCGCGTCTGTCCCGGCACAGGGTAGAAAACAGCCTGAGAGGTTCAGGAGACTTTGGTTTGTCAAAATAGAACAAACGTTACAGTAGAAGCTCCAAACCATTGCAGGACTGACTTCCTCAGTGTTTTGTTTTAGCTCTCCCTTTACCCAGTGCCCACTCACCAAAAACCAGTTTCAGGCCAAGATTTCAGAGAAGGGTGATGTCACCTTTTTCCTGGTTGGCTGGCATCTCAAGAATGTTTTGCCTAAAGCCCTCCCAGAAGAAAGAAAGTTATTCTTTGGTCATAAAATGATAAAAAGGATAGAAGGGGGAAAAAAACCCCAAAACAATGGGCCTCTTCTTTAATGCAAGATGGTATTTAAATGAGAATTGTGTGTTTGACGCCCCGGGGAGGAGGAGCACTAGGGAAACCGCGGGTTAGAGCTCAGACCTGTGTGTGTTGTGGCCCGTGGTCCATACACTGTGCTCTGAAGGGGCCCAAGGGGGAAACAGTGAGCTCACCTCTGGCTACCTGAGGCCCAAGGTGACAAGACAGTGATGTCACACTCAGGGTCTGCTTGTCACACCAGCCAGCCTGGAGAACACGATTTATTCTGTCCCACCTTGGAGGCAGCACCAGAGGGTCCAACGTCACACAGGAAAACACAGGGACCTTCCCCAGCAGCCTGAAATAGTACCACGAAGCACCTGCGTGAAGTCTTTGGGGGTTTCTACATATAAAAATTAGTCAATTAGCAATTATTACTGTGTGTTAGGTAAGCTCGGGTTATTATTATCATAATTTTACAGACAGAGTAAATGAGGGTGGTGAAGGTGCCAGGAGAAAAATTAAAATTAACGAGTTTCTAGATCACAGGCCTGAGCTGCAAGGATTTTAAAGAGCATGCTTATTAAGAAAAAATAAAAATAAAAAAGAAACATGCTATAAAGTGAAACTTGAATGTTGCAAAACAGACTTTCCAAATTAAAAATGTTCGATTTATTAATGAAACCAGTGCTGGGATTCTGTTTCTCATTTATGAATGGAAACCGCTGGTTTTGATTTTTTACCTTCTACGTCTGGGACGGACGAGTGGCTGTCCACGCTTGATGGGGGACGGGGTTGGTGTTGTTGGGGGTCTTCACTCTTCAAGTCAGTTCCTTATTTTATTTCCTTCTTAGGGATAATCAAGGGTCTCTGATGTTTTAGAAACGTGAAAAATGTGTTTGGATCAGTGACAATTTGGGTAAACTGAGTTCAGTGCCTGTCCACTGTTAGTGTCCAATGTGGCATCTTCCTTTAAACGTTAAAAGTTTGATTAGACTTTAGAAACTGCCATCCTGCAATTTAGCTAAAGTGGGGGGGGGGGGGTCTGTGCAGAAAAGTCATTTTGAATGTGTTTATTAAACAGAGTATTGTATCTACTTCTTACATGTATTTTTTCCCTTCACAGATGATTGTCTCAAGTCAGAGGGTACTGATGATGGTTGGGAGGGTGACAGGTGTGCCTGACATTTATTGGAGCTGTTGGGAAAAGGGTTTCTTTCTGGGGGGCTTGGCGAGCTTGTGAGCAGGGGCTGTGTGAGAACCACAGAGGCCTGGGAAGGGAGCCCACCCAGAGGAGAGCTGAGCAGGCCCAGCAGGTTGCCTCAGCGTCTGTCGTGATCACGCTGCCTTGAATGTTCATTTTCAGTTTTCCTGGGAGCATAGCAAAGGGCGGAATTGCTGGGCCAGACTGTCACTCCACGTTGAACATTCGGAGGAACCGCCAGACCGTTTTGCCAAGAAGCTGCCCCGTCTGCATCCCACCAGCCATGTGGAAGGTTCCCCTGTCTCCATGTCCTTGCCTGCCTCTCACTGTCCAGAAGTTTCCTGACATTAGCTGCTCTAGCGGGTGTGAAGCGATGTCTTGTGGAAAATCTGCCAAATCACGACCACATAGTGACCCGGCAGCTCCAATGGAAGCTGGTTGTTCAGAACTCAGGATAGATTTTTTATGGGAACTGTGTCATAAATGCTGGTGTGTTCCCCAAACAGGCCACACTGTGATTCTGACCTCTTGTGCCAGTGGCGTCAACCTGGGAGTAGGGTTCTAGAGCAGAGCTTACACGGAGCGGGAACAGGGAGCCCAACCTTGTCCCAGGGGAGGTGCCACGTGCACAGGGCACCCCCACTCTGGGATGGAACTAGACCTGATCAACCCTGCCCGAGGCTGCCCAGAGCCCTGCTGTGCCCCCAGCACCAGCTCAATCCATTCAAAGTCCTCATCTGGTGTCTGCGAGCCCCCAGGGGTTTGGGGTTTGGCTCCAGCCCACTTCTCTGCCCTTACCTGACTCGGTTTCCCCTTCCTCACCTGTTTTAAGTTCTGGGCCTGCTCTAACTTAAATAACCCTCAGCGCCTCCGCAGTCCTGTCCCCTCTGCCTGGGAGGTCCTGCTGCTCATCCGGGCTCCTTCTCATCCTGAGGGACAACTCACACTCCCCTGAGCAGACTCCCCCCGGAAGGGCCCCCCTAGTTTCCGAGTCCCCATCTGTTCAATTCAGCCACTAAACATGCACGGTCTGCCCCGCTGACATTCTAGGAGGGGCTTTTTCCTGAAGCTAAAATTAACCAGAGAGGAGTGGCTCAGACAGGCATCCATCGGCCTGGCCCCCCCCCGCCCCCCTCGTCCCCCGCCCCGCCCCCCTCACCCCCCCGCCCCCGCCCCGCCCCCCTCACCCCCCCGCCCCCCCTCGTCCCCCGCCCCACCCCCCTCACCCCCCCCGCCCCCCTCGTCCCCCGCCCCGCCCCCCTCACCCCCCTGCCCCCCCTCGTCCCCCGCCCCACCCCCCTCACCCCCCCGGCCCCCCTCGCCCCCCGCCCCGCCCCCCTCGCCCCCCTCACCCCCCCCCGCCCCCCGCCCCCCCAGCCGCTGGGGGCAGCTGGGGAGAAGCTCCCCCGCCAGCGAGCACGAGTCTCCGAGTCTCCGTCCAGTGTCCGGCCGCCGAGCCCGCGTCTCAGAACCAGTTTGGTTGGAGACTGTCACCCTGTCGACACGAGCCCACCCTGGGACGGGGAGAGGCCCCCACCCCTGTGGAAAGAACCCGCTTCTTGCCCATTAGCCGGGAGCCTGGGCGCAGCTCAGCAGCCGGGGGGCGGGGGCCCCGCACGTGCGCCCCGAGCAAAGGCCGGTGGGTTCCCCCGGTACGTCCAAGACGGCGCCGGTCGGGCCGCGGAGAGCACGCGCCCCACGCGGGCGGCCGCGGCCACGGGCACGACCCGGGAGCACTGTCCAGTGACAGCTCCTCGAAGGCCAGTCCCAAGCGAGGAGCCCTCTGGACATCCAGGCGACCCGTCCGCTCGCGCAAGCAGTTAAATAGCGGAGGTGGGGGCCCCGCAGCCGGGGGGGGGGGGGGCGACGCCGAAGCAGCGGGAGGGAGCGGACCGTGGGCCCTCGGTGGGAGCGGGCGGCGGGCTGCGGACCGTGTCTCCGCCTCGGGGGAAGTCACCCAGCGCCCGGGACGCTGCGGGTCCGCGGCCTCCCTCCCGCGCTCAGAGGCGCTGCCGAGAGCCGCGCGCGAGCTCACCCTCCGGCCGCAAAGGCCCAGATTCACGGGGCCGCTTCCAGTCTGAGCGGAACCCGCGACCGTCCCCTGGAGGCTGGTCACCCGCAGGCTGGTCGCCCGGCGATTCTCCAGACCGGCCAGGTCAGAATCCACACCCGCGTGAAATCTGAGAGCCCTGCTCCCCGGGACCCCGCAGGACCCCGTCGGGCCCGGCGCCGGCTGAGCCTCCCACTGGAGGTGTCCGGGGGGGACCCGGCCGCCCACGCGGGCGCAGAGCCGGCCCGGGCCCCGGGCTCCCCACCGTCCCGGACGAGTTCGGCAGCGACCGTAAGTGCCGGCGTAGCGGCCCCGGCGGTTTTTCCGCCCGCGGCCGGCGGCGGGGAGGGGCGGGGCGGGGGCGGGGCGGGGCGGGCCGCGCGGGGCGGGGGTCCCGGGAGGGGCTCCGCGGCGCCGGGCGGGGCGACGGCGGCCTCGCCTCCGGACGCCGCGAGCGTCTCTCGGCTGGAACTTGCCCCCGAGGCGAACGGCGCGGGAGGGCGAGCAGAGCCCCGGGGGGAAGGTGCGCGCTGCGTCCCGGGGGCGCGGCCCCTCCGAGCGGCGGCCTCCCCGCCCCCTCGGCCTCCCCGCGCCGCCTCGGAGCAGCGGCGGCCCCGCGGGATGCGTGTGCGCTCGCGCTCGCGCAAATACGGCGCAGGAGCTCGGGCCCCTTTCCGAGAAGCCGGCGGAGTCGGGCTCAGTCCGCCGAGAGCGCGCGCGCGGCCGGTCTGCGCTCCTCGCTGGGCGGGCGGGCGCCGCTCCCCGGCGGCGACCCCGGCCCGGCCGCACCATGGGCTTCGAGCTGGACCGCTTCGACGGCGAGGTGGACCCCGACCTGAAGTGCGCCCTGTGCCGTAAGGTGCTGGAGGACCCGCTGACCACGCCGTGCGGCCACGTCTTCTGCGCCGGCTGCGTCCTGCCCTGGGTGGTGCAGGAGGGCAGCTGCCCCGCGCGCTGCCGCGGCCGCCTGTCGGCCAAGGAGCTCAACCACGTGCTGCCGCTCAAGCGCCTCATCCTGAAGCTGGACATCAAGTGCGCGCACGCGGCCCGGGGCTGCGGCCGGGTGGTCAAGCTGCAGGAGCTGCCCGAGCACCTGGAGCGCTGCGACTTCGCGCCCGCGCGCTGCCGCCACGCGGGGTGCGCCCAGGTGCTGCCGAGGCGCGACCTGGAGGCGCACATGCGGGACGCGTGCGACGCGAGGCCCGTGGGCCGCTGCCAGGAGGGCTGCGGGCTGCCCCTGACGCGCGGGGAGCTGCGCGCGGGCGGCCACTGCTGCGCCCGGGCCCTGCGGGCGCACAACGCGGCGCTGCAGGCCCGGCTCGCCGCGCTGCACAAGGCGCTCAAGAAGGAGGCGCTGCGCGCGGGCAAGCGCGAGAAGTCGCTGGTGGCGCAGCTGGCCGCCGCGCAGCTGGAGCTGCAGATGACCGCCCTTCGCTACCAGAAGAAGTTCACCGAGTACAGCGCGCGCCTCGACTCGCTCAGCCGCTGCGTGGCCGCGCCGGCTGCGGGCAAGGTAGGCGCCGCCCGTCCCTGCCAGGCCGGGTGCCCAGGGCAGCTCCCGGCCCGCTCCGGGGTCCTGCGACGCCGTGGCTTCCCGGGAGCGCCGCGGCCCCCTCCTCCCGCTGCTTGCGGCTGTATCGCCGGGAGCGGGGCGCTGAGTCCGCCCAAGCTGGGAAACTCTGGTCGCTACAGATTACCAGGCGCACTGGGTGAAACACGTTACAGCGGCTTCAGGGGCTTGGAAAGACCGAAAGGAGCCCACAGCCAGGGCAGGGAGCCACTTTTGCAGCCCAGACCAGCTAGTATTTGGGGGGAAGCCTTAACTGCCTTTACGGTGGGGAATCGTGGTCCCCACACCAGTTACACACAGGGTACGATATTGGCACACAGGGTGCGCTATATCCAGGCATCCTCAGGGCCCAGGCCAGTACAGAGTCCTTAAGGAGGGAGCCAGAGAAAGGCCTCTTCTGGGAAGGCTGGATGCAGGCGTGGACTTTGCTGGCAGCCAGCTGCTGACCTTGAGGGAGCTGCTGACCAATGGTCTCTAAAGTTGTAAGTCTGTGCTGCTCCCTAGAGATGTGACGGGGTGAAACCCAGCCGGGCACCCTCTGAGGTGTCACCCGGGGATTCCAGAAGGAATTAAAGGAACCGACACCAAGTATAAAGTAACGATTGAGACAGAGTCCTGAGAATTTGAACTGTTTTAGGATCTGGGCTTTTTGCTGACCAGCTAGGTGAGCTCCTGGCTTGGTCCAGGTGCCCCAGGTATCCCTAAGTGTAACATGGCTGTTGTCAGCCTCCAGGGAGAGCGTGCTCTGTGGAAGGACCTGGCGCTGTGCCGGGGTGGGGGGGTAAGTGCTCGACAACTGTTGCCTGCAATTATCTGAAGGCCCCGAGCCCTCCCCTCCTGCTGGGAGGTGGTGCAGTCACTCCCCTCTGAAGGCGCTGAGGGGCCCTGTGCTGAGCACTTCTCAGCTGCTTCCTTGCTAATCAAATAAGGTACTGAAAGGTTAAGGCTGGTGGTTCTTGGGCAGCTAAACGGCCATGTCAGACCGTGGATACAGAAAATGGAATTTATTTAAGGAAAGGGGGTGGGGGATACCCAAAGGGAAGGGCTACACACACTGAGCCAAAGGGTACTGGGTCCTTGACGGCAGCAAACATATACTTGGGACAGTGAGACAAGGGAGAGCATCCAGGAGGCAACAGGAGAGCCCAGGCTGGGCTCCTTTTGCTCACTGAGAAGTCAGGAGAAGGGGGCCTTCGAGGCAGTTTCAGGGGATAAGCCTGGATGAGCTGCTGCTGCCCATTGCTCCCCTGGTTGTAAGTCTCCTGGGGTCTCGTCGGAGGGAAGAAGGGGGATGGAGGTGGCGCTGGGGTGCTCCCCTGGTGGGGAGTGTGCACTGGGTCCTTTGTCCTGAGCATATCGATCTCTTTATTGCAGGTGGGAATCTTAGGGGAGGTCTCAGGGGAGGGTCTCAATAGAATATTCATCAGCTCTCCAGGTGCTCTTTCTGGGTCGTGGCCTCCGCTGATGGTCATCACTGGTCGTTAGTCAGTGCAGCTGGTCCTGAGGCAGCCATGGTGCGTCTGGTCTAGTTTTATTGTTTTTCTTGGCCTGGAGCTGAAATGCAACTGAGACCTAGATGTTATCTTTAGGGAGGAAATGCTCAGGGGTCTAAACCTCTTGACCATCTATATGCTAGGGGACGATAGTTACCCTGAGGACAAGGTTCTTGTTTACCCAGTTTTGCCCCTTGCTGGGCATCCGGGCTTCCTGCCCTGGTGAGTTTCTGTAACCGGTCTCTCTACCTGGGTTTCTATACCTGGACCACCTAACAGGTACCTGCGATGCTTCTTGTTCTGTTGATGGAGAAACTGAGGCCAGGTGAGGGGCAGTCATGGGCTTGGGTCACAGCCTCTAGGTGCCAGATTGGGCTCTGAACTCACGGGCGCCTCTCTCTCCAACCCCAGCTCTTAAACACGGCGGTGTTGCCACTGTCTGTCGCCATAGGTGCCATGTATTGAGTGTTCACTGTGCCAGCAGCTGTGGCCACGCTTTATATGCGCTATCTGCCTAGTCTGTTGAGGTGAGCAAGCAGGCTCAGAGAGACTCTACCCGAGGCCCCCAGGCCTGCATCTGCTTTTCCTCCTGCTGGCCCTCAGCCCCTTTCCCTCTCCACACACCAGGCAGGAAGTTTTCCAACCCCCCTCCGCCCTGGCCCCTGCCTGACTGTCAGCTGCAGCCGGAGCAGCTGGCCGTGCTGGGCGCAGGGCAAATATTTACAGCCCGGAGCTCGCCCCGGACCGCACAGGCTACAAAGGCCTGGAGAGACCACGAGTCACCCCGCAGGGCTGAGCCTGGGCTGAGCAGGCGCCGACCTGGGGAGCAAGCCTGGGTTTTTGCAGTCTGTGCTGTCTTCCGGACTCGCTGTGTAGTTTTAAGTGATGCTTGTTTATAAATAAGCCATTCACTCCCTGGGGTTGACACGCCAGTCATTGTTAGACTAGTTTATTATTTTTCTTGCCTTTTTGTTTTCCTTCTGGAGTGTTTGGGTAAATTCTCTCAGAATCAAAAATACGATACTTGAATGAAAACTGAATGCTTTTGAAGCTCTGAGCCGTAGGATAACCAGAGTCTTCAGCTTGGGGCTGAGATGTTGCCTATTGAGTTTACAGAGTGAGTCCCCTGGAGTTGGAGCCCTGGCTGCTCTGCTCCTCAGGCCAGCCAAGCTCCAGGAATGGCTGGGGGAGAGCTGGGCTGGTTCCTCTCTGGCCCCAGCCCGGGACCTCAGCCAGGCCTTTGGGAAGCTCCTCTGGCCCCAGGTTAACCCTCCGTGGCCCTTGCTGTTCCCGTACATGCCGTTTAAGAACTTGTTTATTTTTTTGGATGGCCTCTGCCTCCGCTGGACACTGTTTATTTTCCAAGAGGCAGAGGGTTGGTGTCCCGAGGAAACTCATGCATAAGAGTTTTATTTTTTTATAAGTCATGATGTTTCCATTTCTGCTACAGGCTGAAGTAGACAGGAAACAGTCCGGTTTTTCAGTACCAGCTCTCCAGGCCTGGCCCTTGTCCCATAAAACTCTCTGGCGTCATTTCACATCTTAGCCGCCCAGTACTCCAGGTTGGTTGGCTGTTCTCAGGTGGAGCTAGAGCAGCACCTCTTGGACTTCCCACAATCAGAATCACCCAGAGAGCTTGTTAAACAGACTCCTGAGTCTTACTCCGAGGTTCCATCCACGAGGGGTGTGAGGTTTGCGCTTGTGACAAGCTCCAGGTGAGGCTGTTCCCCCTGCCACACTTACAGAGGTCAGGCTCGATATGGACACCTGTATGCTGGGCTCCTCTGCACAGTATTTATTTTCCCGATTGTCATATGCACAGCCCTGCCGAAGTGCTCCCAGGAAGCCCAGGGCAGGTTCCAAACTCCAGACCACCTAGCGGGATGCAGTCCATCCGATGGCTTAGAGGGGCATCTTTAACTGGCGTGAAGCCACAGTCTCGGTGACGTGGGCTTGAGTGAGTTAAATAGTGTTGCTCCCAGCCTTAGTTTCCCTCCCTGACTCACCCGTTTGATCCTAAGAACACACACATTCCACAGCAGAGCGTCTTGGGCCTTTGGGCATAACTTCCTCGGAACTGTTGAGAACTTGGGACTCATCCTGGATCCCTCTGCTCTGCTCCCCCCCCCCAGTTTGTCCTGAAATCCTGTTGCGTTTACCCCCTACACGTGCCTTGAAGGTGTGCCCTGCTCTCCCTCCCCATGATGACCACCTTTCCCAGCTCAGGCCTGTTCACTCGTGGGCTCTGTGTGTGTGTGTGTGTTCGGGGCAGATGTTCAGTGCACTGTAGGGTGCTGAGCGGCATCCCTGACCTCTGCCCACGAGATGCCAGCAGCAACCCCCAGTCATGAGGGCCACAGACACCTCCAGACACGGCCATGTGTCCCCTGGGGAAAATACCGGCCTGGTCTCCCTCCCCGTCACCTCTTGCCTGAACCACAGTTGCTCCCGCTAAGTTCTTGCTTCCCTTCGATTTGCTCCTTACCTGGCACCAGGGATGATCCCTCAGAATCATAGGTCTGAGCTCACTCTTCCTCCTCAGACCCTGCTGGGCCTCCCAGGTTCTCCCAGGGGCTGTGTGGTCCAGCGCACTGTGCACCTGCCCTTCCCTCCTCCGCTGCCCTGAGCGCCTCCCCGGCCCCTCCGGGCCGTCCACCTGCTCGTCTCTACCTGGGACAGTCTCTCCAGCTCCGGCTCCCTCTCCTGCCCCTGCACTTAGTGTCCGTCTCTGGATGACCTGCTTGTCTCCTCTGTGGGTTGTGGGTCAGGGATGGATGCAGGCCTGTGTCTAAGCAGGGACTCAGGGCGCCCTGAGTGAGCTGCACGTGGTTTTGTCCAGACCCCGGAGTCTGTGGTATTGGGTTCCTGTGCCTCTCCTGCCTTGGGAGGATCCTCTGAGCTGCTCTGAGCCTTACTTGCCTTATCTGTAAAATGGGACGATACTGAGCCTGCTGCTGGGTGGCGTTGGGATTAGATGTGATGATGCCCACGAGGTGCCAGGAACACTCACCCAGCTGTTGCTGAGCTTCTGCCAAGTGTCTGGTGCCTGCAGGTGTTCAGGTCTTTTCCAAACAAACAGCTGAGGAAAGGTTAGGATTCAAAGTGGGTTTTGTGGAGAAGGAGCAGGCGCCTGGTGCTTCCCCCGAGTGACCATCCTCCGGTTCCCATCCATCCCCTGACCGACCCCTGGGGCAGCTGCTGCATCAGGTCAGCTCCTGTGGTCGGGGCTGAGACGTGAGGAGGGGAAGCTGGTGACGGAGGTGAGGTCACGGTTGTCGTGTGACATGCTTATCCCCTGGAATCACAGCTGGGAGGTCACAGCCCAGCCCCTGCCGTCCTGTGAGAAGTCCTGTCACCGCCGGGCAGCCGGAAGAAAATGCTCAGGATGGGTCCCCGGAGGCCTGAACTCCAGGCACTGAGCCCGCCTGTCTGCCGTCCGCCGATGCCTGTGGGTCTCGGGGTCGTGTCACCAGACGCGTGGACTCACCAGGAATGCAGACGAGCTCCCCGTGAGACCAGAGCTGCGACCTGCAGCCAGGCTCCTGGGCCAGAGATGTAGAGGTTCGGGTTCCTCAGGCTGTTTAAATAGAACAGCAGACGGGTGTGTGTTTGGCCAGGGAAGCACTGAGAATCTTCCCTTATTTCTCTCACATTATTTTTCAAAAGTCTGCCTGGCTCATAGACGAGCATTTTGTCTCCGGAAAAGCTGTCTCTGTCCCTTTGACCCTGTGCCCTGTGCCCGTCTCATCCTCTCTGCGCCGGCTTTGGGGACGGACACCTGCCACCAGCACTTCTGTTGACTCTCATCCACTTTGAATTCAATTCCAAGCATCGTCCCCTGGCTCAGTCTCAGGCCTGCGCGCTCCTTCGTCTGTTCTCCCTCCGAGATTTCTTCCTGTGGAGCGGGAGGCTGGGTGGCAGGGTGGCCGCTGTCCCGCTAAGAATGGTTTGAAGGACAGAGGACACAGGCGTCCTGTGTAGGGTGTGAGACCCCACTTCTTTGGAGAGAATGTCTGGCAGCTGCTCTGCTCCCCCAGCCCCCACCCTGCACATTTCTGCGCTTTCTTGTCACCGAGCCGCAGACAGAGCTGGGTCCCAGCTGTGCGGTCCCTGGGAGCTTTGCATGTTCCGAGGCTGAGGTGTCGTGTCCCCCGGAGGCACAGGCCAGCGGTCAGTCAGTTATAGTTCTCAGAACCCGCGGGCAGCGCTCCAGTCTGCCGGCCCTGGGCTGTGAACCCCACAGCGGCAGCGACCAGAACACCCATCCCTGGGCGGAGAGGGGATGTTAGAAGAGTCCCCGTTGAGGGTGGCGATGGACTCGGGGGACTGCCCACCGATTAGGAGATGGCGAGCTTCCAATGGCCCAGCTGGAGGTGGTGAAGAACAGTGACAGAGAGGAGGGACTTTGCCCATAAGACAGTTTGCATTTTCGGGCACTTGAAAGAAATAACCAGCCACCATAAGGTGTCTTTTGACAAAGGACATTTGGCTTTTCCTTGGTCCCTGTGACTTTTATTTCCACCCCCAAATTCTTGTCCAGTTAGACCCTGCGGTGGAAGCTGAGCAGAGAGTGTTATGGGCAGTTTTAGCTTCGATGTGGGGCCCCTTCTCAGTGAGTCCCCGCGTGGCCCACACCGCGTGTCCTTTTCTGCTGGGACTTCCCGGGGGACGTGCTCTCGGCACCCCCGGGCGAACGTCTCCGCCCTTCTCCGTTCTGAGGGCCCGAGCACCCTGGACGGGGTCCTGGCGGGGACACTGGTCACTGAGGATCCTTACAGCCTCCTGCTTCCCAGGGGGACAGTGATGTCCCCGGACCCCGGAATGGCAGGTGTCTCCTCCGCCCAGCCCCAGGCTCTTGGCGTGAGCCCCGTGCTCTCCTGGGTTCTGGCTCCTGGGGTCACGTGGCACCTGGGAGGAGTGACAGACATGGGACAGCTCTAGGGTGACCCTCGAGGAGGTGACATCTCACGTCCATGCTTGTTTTGCTGTTTTTCTGTTTATTTATTTCTTTTCTTCCCAACCATCAAGACCCACTGACGTGGGAGGAGGCGGGGCAGGCCCCCGGGTCTCGGCTGTCCCGGTCCCTGTGCGACTCCCTCCCAGCTTCTTCCTCGCTGTCCACGCCTCCTCTCCTGTGTGAGCCAGCGGCTGTGGCCGTCTCCGCCCGGGGCCACTCTGTGCCCTCTTGTGTTCTGAGCAGTCACACTGGCCACATGCTGCCGTGTGCTGGGCAGCGACCTTGGGACGGGAGAAGCTGCCATTGTCCCCATTCTGTGGGCGAGGAACCCGATCTTGGGCTTTGACTGTGGGTCCAAGATCTTAGCCACTGCCTCAGGGTTCCTGCCGGGAGCGTAAGACACGCTCCGCCCCTGCCGTGATGAGAGCACAGTCCAGAGGAGCCTTGCTTAGAACTCTAATGGCAGAGCTGATCGGGTGCCTAACCCTTCGGGACGCCGGAGCAGGAGGTCTCAGTCCTTTGAGGCAGAGGGGCTCAGCAGCAGCTACGCGGCGTGGCCTTGGCGTCCGTGGGCCTGGTTCCATCCTGCCTCTCGCTACGCAGCTGTGTGACCTCGGGCAGGCGTGTGGATTCTTGAGCCTGGGACCCTCTGGTGTGGAGCGTGGATGTCATTCCCGCCCCAAAAGCCTGTGTGTTGGTCCCTCCGCTGTTTGTGTGAAGGGGGCTCTTCCCCCGCTTTGTTTCCCTCCTCGGGCCACAGAGGAAATGTTGAAGCGTGGGTTCGGATACACCCTAAAATAGACCAGTGTTGGTTAATCTTCCTTTGGATGAAAGATGCCAGAGCATTTGTCCAAATCTCATCAGTGGGTGGATGGAACTGACCAAAAATTATTTAAATACCCTTTTTCCTGAAGCATTTTGAGCCCAGAATGGTTAAGCAGAGATCAGTGTTAACTTGTTAAACATGCCCATGTGATGCCCAGTGTTTAAACTCTGTTCATGTTTCTTCTGAGAAATCAGACATTTAAGCAGTTAAGGTGGTTTCGGGGGAGGGGAATGGGAGAGAAAATGAGACTCAAGCTCAGGGTGTTGGAGCCAAGGGAAGGCCTTTGGTGAGGGCTGGAGAAGAGAAAGGAGCTGGGTCCAGGCAGACCTCATCCCGTCCCTTGTTCTGTTCTCTCCATGTGTTGTCTCACGACTGCAAATAGTCCTAAAATAGGCAGTGGCACCTACGGCCGATGTCCACCCCCCTGGACAGCCGACGAGGTCAGGGTGTCATTGAAAACGAGAATACCCCTTCTTTCCAGTGACGGCGTCTGGCAAGGAAGTGTAGGCGGTCAGCTCGATGGTACCCAAACCTTTGCAAACTGGTGTTCAGCTGAGGGATGTTGTGTCTCACCTGTCCCTTCAGAGAGGTGAGGCCCCTGAGGCTGGCGCCAGGCTTGGTGTCCGTGGGACCTCAGGTTGGGTCTTTGGGAGATGAGTAGTTCAACGAACAATTGGAAATTTTGTTCTGACATTGGTTTCCTGGGTAAGACCATCTGTAATGAGTCCCTTTAAGGGATGTTTTGAAACCCCAGCAATTGAACCGTCTGGGGAGGGTTGAGTTGTCGACACCCCACATGAAGAGGGAGTTGTGCAGAAGGTGACTGAGGTCCAGAATTGGAGAGCGTGGGCGTAAGTCCGCAGGCCCTCTTGCTGGCTCTCAGACGTGAGGCAGGTTCTCCGTCACGCTCCCTGGGGCTCACCACCTATAGCATGAGATTAGTGCCCGGTGAGGAGATTGGCCAGGTTTTTAAATAAAGCACTGAACACGCAATATGATCTCTGGCACGTAGTCGCTGCCAGCAAATGCTGGCTGTTATCATTGTTAATGCAGTTTAATAAGGTCTCTTTAGTTTTCTTTCATTTGTTTAAAAGAATAGGTGGTTATCACACAGATTTGAAACTGTTTTTAGTGATGTGATTGTGTCTTCTCCTATGTGCTGCGTTTTTACTGCGCAGTTTCCAGCATTTACTAGTTACCAAAGCCAGAAACATAAGACGTGTTCAAATTCCCAAGGTTTTCAGTCCTCTGAAGTAGCCAAGCTAGAAATGGACTTACCAAGAGTTTCCGTTCTGAGGCAGAAAGATAAATTGTTTCAGTTTGCGAATCAATATTTTACATTGTTAAACTGTTAGGCCCAACTTCTAGTCTGTTACAGCCCCGAAGTTGTTGCCTGCTAACTTGTAACTCAAATTAATTACAAAGATTGTAGCAGAGATAGGTGCTTCCGAGCAGCTCTGGGCGGGGAAAACACTTTAAAGTCTGTAGATGGGTTCTCAGACCGAGGCTCTGCTTTAAGTGCGGTAGGTTGATGGGAACTTTTATATTAAAATACTCTAATGTCGAGGAAGTGACCCTAGGAATGAGCATTTTATGTTACTCTTATAGGAAGCCTGGTCTTTTCATCAGAAACTGATTTTTTCTAGTGATAAATCATCATTTTTGTTTTTACAGCATTATAATGATTGACGCTTAGGCTCAAATGAAACTTTTGAAAATATTTGAATTCTGCTTATAATAACTAGTCCTGAGAAACAGCTGTGGTTACTGAGAACTTTAAGCTTGGAGATAATTCTGCACATTGAGGCCCATTTTTCTTTTCTGTGCGTGTGTGTCTACGTTTGGCTCCAGCCCGTTCGCACACAGGTTAGTCTGTTCGTGTTCATTGGCTTGTTACTTGAGGAGTTTGCTCAGTAGCCCTGTCTGCTCTGTCCCTGGGACGTGAACGTGGCCCGTGAGACCTGCCCTGGGGGATTCTGCCTGTTTGGTGTGAGGGTTCGTGTTGACCCACCCACGTTAAACAGAGTGTTTCCAGTTAAACCACGCTGCATCTCCTGTGGAAGCCACTGTTACCTGTGACAACACCTGCCCCTTTCAGTAGATGCAGGATTCCTCAGTTTCCCCTCCAGCTTTGCACTGGCTTTTCTTATGCTATCCCAGACATCTCCCCAGCACAGATGACTGTTGACAGATGTCTGGGAGGGTTGTCATTAGCACCTTTCACGACATAACTGGGATGCTGGGTTGGGAAGCAGACAGACAGGTGTGTTGACAGCCCTTGTACCTCGGGCATGTCATGGGAAGACGCACTTGCAGGCTAGAGTCTGGGTGGAAGGCGCTCTCCAGGCATCTGGACATCTCCCAGGGTCTCCCATGGTCACTCCAGGGCCACAGGTGTCTGGAAGTGCTTGTAACCTAATCACAGGGCAGAACGTCAGCTTGGACCCTGCAGTTCCCTTGGTTAAACTCCCCAAGAGGCAGAGCATTTTTAATGATCAGCTGGGTGATCCATGAGTCCCCTTAGGTAGAAGAGAATTCCTGCCTCCTGTTTTCTGTCTGTGAATAAACTTGACCTCATTTGTTTCCTCCAGGGCGAAGAGACCAAAAGCCTGACCCTGGTCCTGCACCGTGATGCTGGCTCTCTTGGCTTCAACATCATCGGTGGCCGGCCATGTGCGGTATGTTCATTGCTAAGTGGGTTTCCCTCCCTGGTGTGGCTGGAAGAGGGGCCGGCCTGGGGAGTGGGGGCCGGACCCGCGATCACTTTCTTCGTTGCTGTAACTGGAGACGTCGTTGTTTATGTCGAGTCCTCACCCTTGGGGACTCTTTGGTTGTTTCCTACAGTGGTGTCATCCTGGTAATATGGCAGCTCGTGCACGCTGCCCAGATTCAGCGTGGCGTCTGCATGTGGGGTATTCGAACTAACCAGCATGGTGGGCGGTGCATGCAGCTGGCATTGAGCTGGAGTGTGGGCTCCTGTCATCACTGTGCATCAGGGACAGGTCCGCGCTGTGGGTTTGTGAGCTTTGCCTCTCTTCCCACTGCGGCTCCTGGTCCACCACCCATCCTAGCCCCTCGTCCAGAGAGAAGGGCTGACTTCCCACCTGTCAGGTTAACTTCTGGGATGTGTCTGTGCCGGGCTCCGGGGAGAGGTGGCAAAGCGGGTGTCGGGGTCTCAGCTCCAGGTGGGATTCCCTAAATGTGTGTCATCTCTCGCTTGTTTCTTTTGCTGTTTCCTCATTTATAAACTGTGTACAGGCTTGGCTGTACCTTTATAGACACAGGCAGAGTAGATTGAGCATGTTCTTAAGGGCCGTGGGATTTCAGACGGTGAATGAGCACTGGCTTCAACTTGAAGCCACAGCTGCATGAGCTGCTCACAAGAGAGGCAGCCTGTCCTTGAGGCTTTGCACCCTGGCACTGACGACTCCCCTCTGGCTGTGAAAGTCCTAGATGGCAGCGCCTTCCAACACGAGGCCCTTTTGTTAGTGGAGCAGTTGGAACACACACAACATTTATCAGTTAAGTTCACTGATTTTGGGGGGGCATGGTTTGTGGTTCCCCAAAATAATTACAATAGAAACATCAAAGACGACTGATTGCAGATCAGCGTAACACATGCAGTAATCGTGAAGTGTGTGAAATACTGAATCACCACAATGTGACAGACACAGAGTGAGCAAATGCCAGCAAAACACACCCCAAACCTTGTCCGCTCACCTTGATAGGTGACTTTAAATGTGCCGGGGGAGTAGCCAAACACAGGCTAAGATGTCTTTTAAGAGAAAAATCTAGCTATCGGCGTGGACTTGATTGCTTTTTTTGAGTTTTGTGTTTTCCGTAGGTTGTGTTTCTGGTCTCACCCTCTACACGGTTTTGATTGAACCTAAACTGTGCTGTTTGCCGTTGCCTGTTCTCTCGGGTTTTTGCCAGAACTTTCCGATGCCCCTAGAGAAAAATTACTTGTGTTGGATGCAGTTTCCTGCAAAATGAACCAAAGCCAAAACCCATCCCTATCTCCCTCTGCCTTCCAGCCAAGAAATGCGGAGCAGTTAAATCAGAGTAAACACAGATCTCTTTCATTGCTGTGTTGACATCACCTCGTAGGGAGCGCAGGCTCGCCTATAAATCCTCTGTGGCCCGCGAGGCTCTCCTTCCTCTGCTGGAACATTCCATCGCCTGGAATGTTGCTCTTCTGAATTCGTGTATGGTTTTTAGATGTTTCTCAGTGGGAGACAGTATTGCACTTGGAGCCCGTGTGAGGACAACCTGTCCTTAGTTTGAAACTGACCGATGTTTTAGCTGCGTGACCTTGGGTAAGTTACTTATCCTCCCTGTCCCCGGTTTTTCATCTACTAAACGAATAATAATACTTACCCCCTGTGGTTATCGTGAGCATTAAATGGTGGACCTGGAGCTCACTGCGGACCTGGTACCTGGCATGTGCTCCGTACAAGGAGCTGTCGCCCGCTTTTAGTTACACCTGAGATGTGTGCGTAGGAAGCTGCACAAACAGGTGCACAGGTGAGGCGGCTGTGAGAGAGGCAAGAGGCCTGTGGAGCCCAGGTGAAGGTGATAGTACAGTCGGCCCTGGGCAGGGGGGCCGGGCAGGAGGTCAGGGGACGGCTGACCCAGCGGGACCACCCTCACGCTGACCCTTCCCTCTTGGGAGAGCCTGAGAGAGTCCAGATGGCAGTCAGTCCTGTGGGATAAATGTTGGGAAAAACACGTGCTCATTTTCGGCTGTGATTTTGGTTTCTTTGCATCATAGTTATAACCCTGTGTCTTTGCGGGAGGGGCCGGGGGCTGTGTGTTGCCCCCTTAGTTTCCGCTGTTGCGCTTGAACCTGTCACTGAGCCTCGTCCAGAGTCATCCCACTCCCCTGTAGGAACACAGAGGCTTCAGTGCAGTTTAAAGAGGAAAATGTTGCATTTTCATAGTTATTTTTTCACAAACGGAGTTTTGTGTTTGCATGCGGAGTGATTAGGGCTGAGGTAGGTCCGCGGCATCCCGGCAGAGCGTCTCCGGTGCTGGGGACGGGGAGTCTCTGGAACAGCCTGAACTCTCCCTCAGATGGTTTTGTTTGGAAACCACACGAGCCGGGTGTTTAATTTATAAATCGCTGGGGCTCGGTGCACAGGCCTGGGGAGGATCCTTCTCGGTGCTGCTTGAAAAGTCGGTCGTGAACAAGCTGTGAGGACGCATTTTATGAGCTTGTGAGAACATTTTGATTCTGAACAAAGGAAGGAGAGTGAGCAGGGAGCTCTCTCCTCTCCTGTAAAGTTTCCGTCCGGACTTGAAGACCCACAGGGATTCGAGGAGACTGCAGATCAGAAGTTAGTAGGATTGGGGAGGCGTGATGGGCCTTCTGATGCAAACCAGAGCAAAAGTAAAACCCCTACTTTCACGGTCCGATTATTAGATATTAAAAAGCTACTACGTGTTACTAAATTAATTAAAAGCATTATTAAGATAATTTAAAAGTGGTTCAGTGTCACTGAGAGCTCTGGGCTGGTGAGGACTGGGAAACGCTATCTGTGAGGCATCCGTGCAAACTCTGAGGAGTCATTTGGCAAAAGTGATCAGATGCGGGTGCCCTTTGCCCCCACGCTTCCATTGCTGAGGGTTTGCCCCACATAAATACTAGCAAAGGTATTTCAAAATGCAGGAGGAAGCCCGGCTCAGTTGGTTGGAGTCTCCTGGGCACCGAAAGGTTGTGGGGTCAATTGCTGGTCAGGGCACACACCCAGGTTGCAGGTTCGATTCCCGGTCAGGGAGTTTCTCTCTTGCATTGATGTTTCTCTCTCTGTCCCTTCCTCTCTCTAAAAATCAATAAACATATCTTCGGGTGAGGATTTTAAAAATCAATTAAAAAGCTTGCTGCAGGAAGGTGTTAGCACAGCCTGTCCGGCAGCCTCCCCTGGAGCAGTGCTCACATCTCCGTGCTGGGTGCTGCTTCGCTACGTAGGGAGTCCGGTCGAAGGTGGGACTGTTTAAAACCTCCACGGTTTTTAAAGTTAGGTGAAGGCGGCAGTGTGGGGGTGGACAGAGGGGCAGGTACCGGTGTGGGGGGGGGGCAGGTTGCCCGATGCGGGGAGGACCGTGAAGGCAGATGGAGGCTGCTTGGGGGAGGCGGCGGGGCCCTCTCTGTCCCCTCTGTGTGGTTTGAATTATTGTACCATTGTGTTCATTTCAGTATAAAACAGGAACTGGGGGAACGGACCACTTTCACTGCGTTGCCCCTTGGGCTTTGCTGAGTGTGAGCTGTGCTTCGTGACCAGCTCGGCACCCGGCACTCACACGTGTGTGTTTTTAATCACAGGACAACCAGGACGGCTCGTCCAGTGAAGGAATCTTTGTATCCAGAATAGTGGACAGCGGGCCCGCAGCCAAGGACGGAGGCCTGCAGATTCACGACCGGATCGTGGAGGTGCGTGGACACGGGCCAGTGGTTTCATGGCTGATCCCGCCTGTCTTGTCTGCTCGGCGACTGGTCCTGGGGCCTTGCAGGTGGCTGGGCGGCAGGCGCCACTGTCCAGTTGTGGGGACCAGGAGGATGGGGGCTGTGCGGTCTAGGTTTTTGTGTGTGTGACTCAGAAGCCGACCGCCAGCGGTGTGGTCGGCGTGTGGTTCTCTGCTCGTGGCCGTGGGCGCGTTTGGAGCTCTTTGTGGGGGCCCTCGGCACCTGTGTCAGCATGAGTTATCCTGAGGTCCCGGGGCTCACAGCACAGTGGTTCCGGGCACCTCTTTCTCTCATGTGTTTGTCTTCGCTGCCTGTTGTGGGTTGTACAGGCTGGTTGTTCAGCGACTTGCAGCCTGAGGCTGGTGTTCAGGACGGTCGCTCACCGTCCCCGACTTTGCAGCCTCAGGTCTTCACTCTCCATTTACCATGGGGCAGGCCCGTGCACCTACGAGGGTGAGGGGACCTCTGGGCCCGCACAATCCTCTCTAATAGTCATGGTGTCCCTGGGGCATCTGCACTGATGAGGGGAGCGAACCCCTCCTGCCTCCTAGTTTGGGCTCTTGTTGCCGAGTTTGAGACAAATGACTATTTTTGCGGGTGTTTTTTACCGTTCCGATGCTCTGTCGGGGTGAGTACATGAGCTACATTTGTGGGCTCCTGTGCGGAAAGACGAAACATGGGGCCCAGGGTGTGCGTTGGACCCTCAAGGAGCTTCTACATTAAATGGGAAACCGGGAAATAGCTCAGGCTCCTGGGTGTTCTGCTCTGCACATATTTGCGTGGCGTCTGTGTTTCTCAGGTGTTTTTTCGGCCCATTTCCAAAGCTTGGGCCGACCGGCGACCCGAGCCAGCGTGAGGACCATGTGGGGACGGGACAGGGTCTTGCTCTTCCTTCTCCTTTGGCCACACCCCCGTGGGGGACAGTGGCCCTGGGTGGCTCATCCTCACTTAGGTATTAAGAGGAGGCTGGGTTTTGTGTCAGGGACACCATCACATTGTCACACACTGTGATTTTTGAGGGTCCTTAAACTTGGGGCTCTTATGCCAGGATTTGGGTCCCTTCTGTACTTGCTGCTCGGAGTTTGTTTGTGCGAGAGTCCATGTGTGTGCTGCCTTGTTTTTGAGAAGAAGGCATTTCTGAGTCTTGTTCACAAGGTAAGTGCAGCTCCGTTGCCAAGGGATGGGAGCGCCCGGCTCCTCCCAGCAGAGGGTTCCACCCTGTGTCTGTTCCGCAAATGAGCCCGCAGCTGGTGGCGTCTTCTCCTGGCAAAGGCGATGCCTCTGTGCACGTTTGGCATGTTCCGGGAAAGTCACGTTCCCTGGACAGTGTGCAGAATGCTGACCGCGTCCGGTGCTGAGAGAGGCTCGAGGAGAGAGGACAGCTTCCCGTTTCCTTCTACGGGCCTGGCCGTGACGGTGACAGAGCTGAAGTGGTCATTTTTGCACCAGTCTTGGTGCCTGAGGACAGTCCCTTCCATGTAGGAAGCAGCCAGGGAAACGCTGTCACACGGGTAGGACAGTAAACGCCGAGTTGGGTGCCATCATTTTCAGGGACGCTCCCTTAACCCTTAACTTCAGTGTTGGCAGTTATTCAAGCGCCAACCACACGTTAACTCTTCCTACTATGGTCCTTTAACTACTGTGTTTTGACAAATGAGACTTTTTAGATTGCTTAGTTAAGAACTAGTGGAAAAAACAAAATAAAATACCTATACGTGGCCCTGCTGGTGTGGCTCAGGGGTTAGAGTGTCGGTCCCCAAACCGAAGGGTGGAGGGTTCGATTCCCGGCAACCAGTGTGTTTCTCTCACATCCATGTTTCTCTCTCCCTCCCTCCCCCTCTCTCGCAAAATCAGTGGAAAAAAATATCCTCAGGTGAGTGTTCACAGCAACAAAAATAGGTGTACGTGTGACTCCGTGTGAACAGGTGCATGCATGAGGCTGAGCGAGTACCTGTGGGGACGTCACACCAGCAACTCGCGGATGTTGCGCTCAATGTGCACGCTCCCTCGTTGGCAACCCGAGACCAGGGCGGGGGTTTCCAGCTGTTTGGAATGTAGTGTTTCGTGACCTTGGTTTCTGCTTCGTAACAAATGAAAGGAGAAGCCCGGTGGTGTCTGAGGTGGGGGAGGCGGCCTGTGTTTGACAAGGGACTTAACTACTCGTGAGGCCTGTTCACAGGGAGTTTGGGTTAATTTGTTTGATACATTAAGTAAACTACGGTGTCGTCTGCTGAGGTCACTGCATTTAACAGAACATCAGGGGGCTCTGATCAGAGAGAGCAAGGGAGGAAGTTTCCTTTCCTCCTTCAGTTTGTTTGAAAGTCAAGTCCGTGGAAGTGTTTGTTGTTTTTTGCCATAATTAGAGCATTGAAGGCATCCAACTTGAGCTGTTTCTGGCCTTTTGGTATAATCGATCCCAGTTCTAAATTATATTTTAAAACATGAAGTTGTAGGGGTTTAAGAAGACCTGGGCAGGGAACCCAGTGTTGGTTAGCAGCATGGTGTGAGACGCACCAGCCAGGACAATAGGGATAGCACCCTGTCATCTCCGGGGGCCACAGGTGGTGTCGGGATTAGCCCGAGAGGCGAGCGCTGACATCCTGGGCCCGGGAGAGGGCTCCTTGGGAGTCAGATCTGGCATCTCACACTGATCAGCAAGCGTAACTGAGTGTTTCTCAGACTGGTCACTCCCACCTCCTGCTCAGTTCTGCATGTGTTCCCCACCTACTCTGTCAAATGCTAATGTGTTTCTTACAGCAGTGTGCTTTTGTGTCACCTGAATTAAAGGGAACTGTGTGTCCTGATCGTCCATGAGTCATATTCGTGGCTGTAAAGAGAAGACAGTAAAATAAATACAGTGAAAGCGTGGAGTCTGCCCGAGCCTCGCTTCCTCTGGGTTTGCAAGCAGAGTCCTGCGTATTGGATGTCAGGGTGGTGACGGGTCTCTGGTGTGGGTTCCGCTTTATCCCCGGGCTGGGTGATGGTTAATGACATGCTTGTGCTGTGAAATGCGTCGCGATGCAGGATTCATTCACTCCCGTCTGCGTGTTCCATGTAGATCAAGTTAATTTACACTATGGTGTGCAGGCCCAGGCGGGCACTGTCCCCAGAGGTAGTCGGATGTTGGGGACAGAAGGACTCGCTCACCTTGCCAGAGGCCTTTTAGCGCCACCCAGAGTCACGTACCCGGGTGCCAGTGCTCCTGGCCTCCCCCACATCCCGCTGGGGGCCTAGGGTGCAGCCACATTAGTCTGGTCGGGTGAGAAATGAGCTTTGAGAGATTAGGATCCACTACAGAGAGGATTAGGTCCATCAGCTTGAGGAACCGCAGAGGCAGAAAGGTAAAGACTGGTGTCATGGCTGGAAATTGGGGGATTCGTCTTTGATGAAGCTTTGTTTCGGTGAATTTTTGGAAAAGTGTGCTGTCGTCAGGCTTTCTGGTGGGAGCTGTGTGTGGCATGTGCCCTGGTGGGTTGGCGCAGCCAGTGGTGACGTGAGCCCCCCTGAGGCTGGACGGTCGCCCAGGGAGCATCGGCAGATGGTTTTGGTGCTGACCTTGTGGAAGAAAGAGGTTGTATGTACAACCCAGTGTCGCGCTCGCAAACCTGAGTGGTCATGGCACACGTGCAAAACTGAGAAACAAGCTCTCAGAAACTGAGAGAGTTCACAAGGTGTTTACCCTTCCACGGGCAGGCTGGGCTGTGCTTCTACTTTTATTTGTTTTTGTTGTTGTTGTTACTCCACACACGAGGATATTTTCCATTGCTTTTCAGAGAGAGTGGAAGGAGAGAGAGAGAAACATTTTATTTATTTATTTTTATTTTTTTAAAATATCTTTTATTAATTTCAGAGAGAGGAAAGGAGAGAGAGAGAGAGAGAGACAGAAACATCAATGATAAGAGAGTCACTGATCAAGCCCGCAACCGGGCATGTGCCCTGACCGGGAATCGAACCCCGATCGCCTGAATCCTGGGTCGACGCTCAACCGCTGAGCCACGCCTGGCCGGGCGAGAGAGAGAAACATTGATGTGAGAGAGACACATCGATTGGCTGCCTCCTGCATGTGCCCCGACTGGGGCTGGGGATTGAACCTGTAACCGAGGTACGTGCCTGTGACCCATAGGGAATCGAACCTCTGACCCTTCGGTGTGCGGGCCGGTGCTCTGTCCACTGAGCAACACGGGCCAGGGCTATTCTGTTTTTTAACGCTGTCTGCTCACCTCTCAGCTGCTGCTCTCCTGGCTCACTAACGGGCAGTGGCCAGCAGTTTGAAGGCTTTGGAGGCCAGGGCTGTACCTTCCTTGCTGGCTGCAGACGTCCTTTATAACATTACGCTCCCAGGTCTCCCGCCTGCTGCTGGCTCATCCAGGTCCTCACCTGCTACCAAACGGGAGTCAGCTCTGATACTTGACTATAATCTGGCCTCCGCATCCCGCCTCTGTGGACCTTGTGGGATGGGGGTGTCCCTGTGAGGTTTGCAGGGGCAAGGCCAGGGTGGGTGCCGCTCGGGGCACACTCCTGAGCAGGGACACGTTGGCCGAGCTTTGTGTCTGCTGTGCTCCCAGGACCCTGCATTCCTCCTGGTGTCGGGGGTTCGCCCAGTAAGCACCTGTCACCTGACTTGGAAATAGATTTTCAGGTCCCAGGGCCAACTCCTGAGGGTAAAACTGCAGGAGGTCAGACAGGAGAAGCAGGAGAGGCAGGTGACCTGTGTCCCAAGGTCTCGGGACATCGGACCTTTGACAATAGGCTGGTGGAAGCCAACTGCTGCCCAGCAGGAATAGCAGAGGCTTTAAATAGCTTCCGCTTGAGTGTGTGGGGAGGGGCAGAGGATTCAGGAGCTGGGAGCTGCTTTATTTGGAAGCGAGTGAGTGAATGTGGCTGTCACAGGGCAGGCATGAGGACGCCCTATTTTTGCTTTTTTTTTTTTTTAAAGACAAATATAAAGGTGTCGTAAGAAAATCAGGTGTCTAATTTTTGAGCTGCCACTCTGAGTTTTATTTTATTGTAATTTATGTTTTTTTAAATTGACTTTTAGAGAGGAAGGGAGTGGTATAGATAGAAATGTCAATGATGAGAGTCATTGATCGGCTGCCTCCTGCACGCCCCCTACTGGGGATCGAGCCCACAACCCGGGCCTGTGCCCTGACCGGGTCAGTGCTCAACCACTGAGCCACACCAGCTGGGCTTCACCCTGGGTTTTATAAACATGACAAGCAGCTGCATTTCCGGCTTCCAGGCTTCGTGTTTCACTAAAGACCGTTCTTGTCTGCGCAGCCGCAGGTCCTGGAGCTGTGTGCTCCGTGGTTAACGCGCTCACCACCGTGTGAGTTTCCCTCGGCCGGTGCACGTGCTCCTGTAGCTGAGCCTTGCCCAGCAGATGTGGGGGATGTCTCACACGGGCCTGTCCTCTGCCGTCTCTGTGGCTTGGGTCTCGTCTTCCTGTGGGACCATTTTGGCAACACGAGATCAGTGTGGCTGAGTTCTGGAAGGTTCCTTCTCCCGCTTCTGTGTCGAGTGGGCCTTTTTCTGCCATGGGATTTTCATGTCTCCCGGGAAATAGTTACATTGCCAACTTGCTTAACTAGAGCAGGTTTCAGGGAAGCGCTGACTGGTGGAACCATGTGACGAGGGGATGCGACGCGGGGTTAAACTGAGACCCTTGGCTGACGTGCCGGGACCCAACCAGCAGGGCCATGAGGGCAAAGCCTGTCTTAGCAAAGAGACTCATGTCACCTTTTTACTGTTACTTTTCTGCTAAAATGTTTGAGATTCATGTTCTGTCCTCGACTAGTGAGAAAAGTGACCATGTCCTTATAGAATTCATAGGACGCTAACAACAGTGTAAATGTTTATATAAACTGACAAATCAAGAATTTAGTAGGCGTTTTCCACGTCTATTTTCTAGTAACGTTTGCAAACAGAAAGCGTAAAACTTGAATTCCTAAGCATAGAACAGTAAGACTCAGAGCAACTGTCCCAGCTTTTCCTTTAAACGCCTGAGCCAAGAAAGGAAACTGAAGTTGTCCAGAGTTGGGCATTTGCTTGTATGTTTACCCACCAGCCAGCTTAAAACGGCAATGTTATCTCTCAAAGGTGCAGGCAGCCTGGGCTCCCAGGAGACGAGTTTATTACCAAGAGTCGCTGCTCATTGCTTCACGCCCACAGGCCGGGGCCTCCCCACCAGTGTGCTTTCGAGGAGCTCTGCCTCCGGGTAGGACTCAGATATTCCCGAGTTAATTTTCAAACCCCGGGGCAGAGGGGCTGGGAGGAGCTGTGTTTCACCGGGTGTACGTAGTCTCTTTCCCAGTCAAGAACCACAGAACTGTTGTTACTCCGTCATGAGTGAAAATCGACCTTTTATGTAACAGTTATCACCAGGCATGACCGAGCGACTCCACGTAAGGAAAGTATTAACTTAGTCACGTCCCCAAACGTCACCGCACGTCACATCACGCTGTGAAGTCAGCAACGTGTGTGGAGATGACCTTGTGACCCACACGCACAGAGGCGTTGGAATAAGTGTCTTGAGAACGTGTGTGGTACTTGGTTTGTTCTGAATTTTCTTTTACTCCTTATAATTTAGTGTGTGATTCTTTCTCCGGAAGTTTTACTTATCTCGAGGACATTGATTCTTTCTTGTAGCTCCCGCAGCTGTCACTGAGTGCACAGTGACCCACACCCGTGAGAGGCGGATCTGCGAAGCCCCACGTCTGCAGGACCAGCAGGCTGTTGTTCTGTCAGCGAGTGTGGTTAGTCAGGGAGAGCGATCCAGCCAGATGCAAAGCGTGAAGATGGGTGATTTCAGCCAGTGCTTTGGGGAGCTGGCGTTTGGTGTCCATGTTGTTTTCTGACAGCAAATTATCATGAAAAGATGAATTTCTTAGTACCAGGGGGGCTTAGGACTCTACCTGCATCCGTCTGAAACTTGCTCCTGTACATGTCGTTTGGCTCCTTGATGTCCCTGAAGCGTCGGGCCAAGGCCTCCTTGTTGGGAGTGTGCAGCCGGGAAGGGTTGTCATCTTCACCTGAGGAAGGGGATGGTGACAGGTGCAGCTCAGGTCTGAAGGACGAGGCTGGCCGGCCTCCGTCACGTTCGGGCAGGTGACACCTGAGGAAGCTTGATTCCCCAGACCGCCGGGGGGAGCTCTTGGCAGAAAACCAGCTGCTCCCTAGCCTGGCGTGTGCCTACGAACAGGTGTGCGGACACCTGTGATCTCTTCTGAGGGATGTCGTTATCCTTGTGAAACGTGAGCGTGAAAACGAAAGGGGTTTAGTTGGGTTTTCCTGTCCTTCCCTGTCCCTCCTTCCTCCTGCTGCTCCTCTGCTCTGCAGTATTTTGCCCCAGCTTCCAGATCACGTGACTCCGTAAGTGATTTCTGCAGCCAGCGTGTGTCTGGGAAGAGGGTCACTGCTGAGCTGTTGTGCAGAAACTGGTTTTGACCAACACAGACAAAATCACAGAAACAACTGGATGGTCCTCAGAGCTCGGCCCCATTTGTTTATTCTGAAACCATAGAAAACACAGGCAGTAAACGCTGACATTTCTCTTACTGATATTTTTGTTGATGTATCGCCTCATGCCAAGGGAAATGAAATAAAAATAAACCAATGTGTTCACAGTTTTTAAGGCAATCATATTGAATTACAGAAGTCCTGGTTTTTGCAACAAGGATGGAACCCTTCACAGCTGGGAGGTTTTCTGTGCGTTAAGGAATCAACATTTTAGGACCATACTTCAGACGAGTGACGCCTCCCGGCAGCCTTGGGAGAGCCGGGCGGTGTGGACCGTCCTGTTCGACCTTGGGCTGCCGTAGGGTTGTGTCGTGAGTGAACTGATTGTTTAGCACAGACTGGACTGCGGGCACAGAAATGGGCGAGATGCGGGGAAAACATGGATTCTGTTGAAAAATGACCCTCACGTCTTCTAGGTTGAGTCAACATTGGCCGTGGCCTTGGGCTGTTTTGCAGGAATAAATGTGCTTGTTGACTGAACTCCTTGACTTCATTTGTTTTCCCAGACGTGCTGGGGAGGCTGAGCAGGCCCCACCTAATTAGCCTGGTCACGTGCTCAGCTTGGCTCTGGAGGCTTCCACGGCCCCAGCCAAGAAGGTACTTCTGTCCCAGGCAGGTCGTCACGGTGCTGAGGGGATTAGAGGTCCAGAGGCTCTGAGAGAGGGGTTAGCACGTGCTTAGCAGGCAGCTTCAGCCCTAGGAGGCACTTACTGTGGGATGTTTTTTCCTTTGGAGGCGAGTGTCAACTATTGGAGGCTCAACCGGCTCATTAATCCTGACAACTGTTGCTGCTCTGTGATGTTAGAATAAAGGGTATTTGCCCTTTTAATGTCAGGCCTCCCTGCCTCCCCCACACCACTCATGTCTGGGGATGTGCTAATGGTCCCCCGGCGCCAGGAAACTCGTGCTGTGGCTGAGCCATGAACAGCTTAAAAAAAAAAGTGTCACAAGGTGGGTTAATTTTAGTGCTCCGTGGGGTAATGACCCGTGGGGTGAGGGTGGGGGTTCAGTTATATTCTATGGTTATTTTAAATCTTTAGATGGTGTCTTTGGAAGGCTGGAAACGGCCCCTAACCCTGGCGTTTCACAGTGTACGGGGCTCACTCAGTGAAGGGTCAGATGGTCAGCGTTCTCGGCTGTGGGGGTCGTGAGGTCTCCATGGCAACTGCTCAGCTCTTCCTCTTGGGGGAAAACAGACAATATGAGGACACATGAGCTTGGCTGTGTCCCAATAAAACTTTATTTAAAAAAATCAGGCAGTGGCCCAGTTTGTCTGCAGGCTGTGGTTTGCTGATGTCTGCTGAGAGCACCGTTCTGACAAATTCTGGCTCTGTGTCCGGATCCCGCTTCATGGCTGGTTTGCCCTCACTTTGCCTCCCGACACCTACTGTTGAGATGGCCACTTGCCATACCCCGTGATGAAAACGATGAATCCTGGGGCGCATGGTACACATAGTCCTTCCCTGGCAACTGGAGTCACTCCCAGTGTTCACCCTGGGGCCCTGGCCTGCAGGGACGGTCACCTGGGAACCTCAGGGGCCTCTGGGACACATGGGACAGCAGTGTTTGCACAGGCCAGCTGTCAGCAGTCTTGCTGTCGGCTCAGTCACAAGCCCCAGTCCCAGGGACACACTGTGGGATGCGCCGTTGAACACAGAGCTGGCAGCCTTTGCTAATGAGCCTGTCGTTTATCCAAGTTCCCTCTGGAACTGTTGGAACCCAGGGGGCACCCGTGCATGGCGCCCCCAGGTGCAGGAAGGTGCCTGCACTTTCTGTCAGGTTCGGGTGGCAGGTCTTGAGCATGGTCTCCACTCCCTCCCTGAGCCCTGGGGGTTGGTCGTGCCGTTGGAACCAGGTCCCTTGCTGTCTTGGGACTGCTGTTCTCTGAGCTGCTGCTGCTCCGCAGTGACTCAGGTGAGCCTGGCCAGGAGTTACCTGCACTGTGACCTCAGGAATGTGCAGCGTGATTGGCGGTTCACACAGGCCCCCAGCAGCTCCATTCCGCGGCCGGGAGCCCTGGAAGAGGCCTCACCCCGAGAGTTAGACGATGCTTCTGATGATGTTTGTAAGGGTTGCCATGGACTGATGGAGACTCCTTCTCCTTTCCGCTGCCGGGACAGACCTAGCATCCGATTCCACCCAACCAGTTGCCACCAGCCGTTCGACCACACGGACTGTGGTACGTTGAAAGTTTATTAAAATCTCTGAAACACGGCAGAACACGGGACCACACGTTAAATGGGTCAAAATGTAGATAAAACACAGCTGGGAGCACACAGATTTGATGTTTTATTTTTTTATTATTGGTTTTGAAAAAACAATAGCTTCGGAGATCTGAGTTCTAGCTGTTCACTCCAGCTTGCTTATCCGCAGAAGGAAGATGCTAAATGAAGTAATTTTTAATGTTTTTTGTATGAGTCAATTTCTACTGACATAACCTAAGTAATTTTCAGAAAACTATCATATTGTCCCTCACTCAAGTTAAGTATTAAATTGCTTGAGACATTTCCCCCAAACCTAAGCCCATCTCCTGGTCTCTGTCCTGCCCTGTCCCAGCCTGAGGACTGCCAGGCCCTGCGAGGGGGGGTGGGCATTTCTCTCTGGGCCTGAGAGGCCCCTGAGGAGGGGCTCGCGGAGCAAGTCTGAGTCTGTGCCCCCAGGACACAGTGACATCTCGGGGCTCCTGGGGAGTGGGGCTGCCCCTCAGGCAGCTGTGGCTTTGACTGGAAAGGTGTGTGGCCTGGAGCCGACCCCACCGCATGGAGTGGTCTTTGAAAGGTGTCTGTGGGCACAGACTGTTTACCTAGGAATCCTGCCCCCAGGAGCGAGAACGGCCTCAGCCAGTGCCCCTCTCTGAAGGCATTTGCCAGAATCTGTCTTCTCCTCGGATGTTTGAGGGTTTATAATGAAACACAGCCCTTCTTAAATGAAAGGCTGGGGACATAGAGCAGTAACGCTGATGCTATCGGGTTTTCAGATAAGGGTCTGTCACAGAGGCCAGATTTATGGTGGGAATGGCCGCGCGGGGCAGGCGGCGGGTCCCTTTCCCACCACTGCCTGTCGAGAGGAAAGGGCCGTGGAGACCATTTCCTTTGGAGTGAATCTCTCCGAGGTCCGCGGTGGGGCTGGGAGGGTGCACTGCGTGTGGTTGATTCGCGTTTTCATTTCTCTTTGAGGAAGGCCATGGGTAAAGTTTACGCTTGTGACAGCATCCAGTCCATACACAGACGGAGTAAAACGATGCTTTTACTTTAGGGTTTTCACACAAGTGGAAACAAGTAGCTGGGGTGATTATAAAATCAGGGCCTGTACAGCGATACTGCACAAGTGTTCTCTCCCACAGCCAGGTAAATAAAAAATAATAAGACACGGGCAGGTTTATGTCCAGGATGCTGAGGGTGACTGGGAATATCTGGGATCCAGGAATCCGCCCGAGAGAGATCATGGGGCTCGGGGTCCTCTCTCCTGGGCACCCCCCTCATGCCCCTGGGGACTGAAGACGTGGCACCTGAGGGCTGGGGACTCCTCCGCTGTGGGCAGGAGGGCTCTGGAGCGACGGGCTTCCTCACCGGGGACTCGCTCTGCCGAGCAGGCTCTGTGGACGCCCCGTCCCGTCTCCCGTCAGGAGGTGAACTCACAGTGCGGAGTCGGGCGGGGGGCGCCGGTGAGGGCACCTGTGCCACTGAGATCAGCCACAGTTCATCCCAAGAATGTTATTTGTGTGCAGCCTTTACCTTGTGGCTCGTATAAGAATGAAGCATCCCTGTAATTACCGTCATCCCATAAAATTCGCGTCTCCCGTTTTGTGATGTGATCACGCGTCCCCTAGACTGCGTGTCCTTGGCTGGCCGGTCAGTATCCGCTTGTGTACTGATCCACCCCGTGTTCTCTCTCGTTCATTCAAGAAGCCCCGAGCCCTCCACCCACCCGTTCGCGTCCCCGGCGCTGCGTCTCGTCACAGCCGAGAGGACCGGAGTCCTGGTGGGCTCACGTCCTCATGTCTTAAAATGTATTTTTATTGTGTGTTTTTTTAAAGTGGTCTTTATTATTTAATTTTACTTACTAGTCTGTCTCTGCTGTGAGAATGTCCCCTCCATGAAGGCCAGGTCCCCTTCCTCGTGTGGGGTCCCCGAAACACCCGAGGCCCCTCATTAATGAATAAGTGAGGACAGTGGGAGCTCAGGATTTAAAGGCAAAACTGGTCCTTGAAAGTTTATGTTCAGAGGCAGAAAGCAGAGCGGAGGAAGGTGAGCGAGGTGTGAGGATTGTTGTGAAAACACGTTTTTCAGAAATGAACCAGTTGTATACTTTGATACGTGTGTTTTTCTGAGTAATGTCTGGTAGGTGAGTAAGACTCGCCTTGGGGACTTTTATAATTCAGTGAACTTTGAATGAGAAGCAGTTTCAGCGCTTGCTCCACGGGAGGAGAGCTGATAAAATCTGTTAAACCTCCATTTGCTTTAACCCCTGAGGAAGCTTTGAACTTAGGAAACCAGGCCATGGTTTCGAGCTTTTATTTTTTAGTTTATAGATTTTGTGGTCACTGGTTTCCTTGATCGTTCGCACGCCCCTGTGTGGCTGAGAGGGCTCCTCCCTCCGTCTCCATCGTATTGCCAGTTGCGGGGTCCTGCACACGGCAAGGATGGCGTGTCCACGGGACGTGGGGGCGTCCACACCACAGGGGAGCAGGAAGAGCTCCCTCCTCCGTGGTAGGTGTCCCTGCTGCCGGCGTGCCAGCTTCTTAGAACTCGGTCCTCTGATGTCCTGCCACCCGTTCTGGACGTCCTTTCAAGGGCAGGTCTGATGAACAGCTAGATGCTTCTCTTCTGTTTTTCCACTGGTCCAACTCTGTCACTTTAGGTGTTTGCTGCTCTAACCAGTGGAGCTTTCCCTTCGACGTGGCTTAAACACGTTATCTTAGGCACAAGGCATGGGCGAGTCCCAGCTCAGTGACCTTGTCAAGGACCCAGGTTCTTCTCGGTCATCGTTAACCTGGCAGCTTGGTCTCCTCATGGTCAACAAATGGCTGCCACAGCTCCTGCATCCCACCCACACTCAACTGCCTCCAGAGACCGCGGGACATCGTGTCCTTCTGTCTCCATAGGTGTGAAAGGAGCTTTCCTCGGAGCCCTGGGCCAGGCTGCTCCTCCAGAGAGTCTTGTGGGACAGAATGGCTCACGTGGTAACCCAGTTATGTGGCATAAATGACCGTGACCCAGGTGGACCTTTTGGGGTTTGCCCACTTCTCTCTGAGGGTGACCGAAGTGTGGATTGTGGATTGCCATTAAAGAAAAGGTGAGGGAGCCCTGGCCGGTGTGGCTCAGTGGTTAGAACGCCGGCCCACACACCCATGTCTCGGGTTCAGTTCCCTGTCAAGGGAATTGTTGGGTTGTGGGTTCAACCCCAGCCTCGGTCAGGGAGTGTGCGGAAGGCAATCAGTTGATGTGTCTCTCTCACATCGATGTTTTTTTCTCTCTCTCCCTCCACTCTCTCTAAAGTCATGTATAAATATCCTCTGGTGAGGATAACAGAGGAAGAAAAGAAAGAGAGGAGAGGTGAGAAGAGCCGGGGCCAGTGGCCCCCGCTGCTCCAGCTGCCGCAGGGTGACGCCCCGGAGCCTCTTCGTGGGTGTGTTTGTTGCCCTCGGGTAATGAGATGTCACAAAACGGGGCAGAGTGAGGACTCTCTTGGTGGCGAGGCCCCGCCGCAGGTTCACGTTTTCTCCTGGGGGTTTGCCTCTGCTCAGGTGTGCCCTCCTCTGAGGTGAATGCTGTGCTCGCAGGTCGCGGGAATATCTCCGTGAGTCTTAAACTCACACTTTGGTCCGAACGTGGGAGGTGAGCACGCCTGTGCACCAGGGAGGTTTTCTGCGTTCCCTGTCCTACAGGAGATGCTGTTTGTGTAAACCAGGAAAGGAAATTGGTTCAAGGGGTCTAACTGCAAAGTTGCAAAATCAGACGGGCCCGCCTCACTCTCACAGAGACCTTCGATTCCTGGTCAGGGCACAGGCCTGGGTTGCAGGCTGGATCCCCAGTGGGGCCGTGCAGGGGGCAGCCGATCAGGGCGATTTCTCTCTCGTCGATGTTTCTGTCTCTCTCCCTCTCCCTTCCTCCCTCTCTAAAAGCAATAAAAACATTTTTAAAACAAAGCTGAGAACGTTCCAGCCTTGTGATGACTTTTATTTGCAGGCACTAGTTTGATTCCATGGTTTTTAAGATGACGCCTTGGACTTAAAATGTATCATTATTAACTTAAATTAGGAATAAAGAATAGCCAAATACTTTTTTTTTTTTTTTTTAACCACCACAAGAATGAAGGATTCAGATCATAAGATGAGAAATAGTCCCAGAAATCCAACTTCCTCACTTAAAACCAGTGATTGGGTTCCAAGCACAGATAACTCATTTTGTGAAGTTGGAGCAGCTGTTGTCTTGAGTGCGGTACTTTTTTCCCCGGAAATGGGAACGGCCTCATGAAGAATGCTTGCGTTGTTTCTTTCTGAAAGCAGCTGGCTTCCCATCCTTGAGCTGTTTTGGGTTCAGAAACCAGGCTCTGGCGCTTTTCCCTGAGCTGGAGCTGGAGGAGGGCGGGAGAGGGGGAGGCAGACTTGGCCCATCCTGAGTGGGGCCAGCCAGGTCCGGGGGTGTGGGGGCTGGGAGGACAGGAAACCCCACCAGCCTGGCTGTGTCCCCCTCGCAGCCCCGGAGGCGTGGGGGGGGGCTGAAGGAGGCAGAGGCTGGGGCAGCAGAGGGCAGGGACTGGTTCCTCCTGGGGCAGGTGGGATTCCACAGGGGCACTCGTCACTGCCCAGCCATCTCGGTGGGGACAAGGGGAGACCATGGGGCCAGACGGTGCCCAGATCCTGGGCTCTTTCTGCAGACTCGCCCTGAGACCCTGCGTCTCTGGTGGCATTTCTGCAGGTTGCCTTTGGTTCCTGGGATGAAGCCTGTCCACCTAGGCATCTTCTCGCCTCGGCTGGTGGTTACCGTCAGGAGATCATGGGGTTAATGTCTGTCCCTCCCTGTCTGACCCAGCATCTGCCTGCCCACAGGAAGCCCTCAGCAGATAGTCACCGACCCCTGACAGGTTGTCACCTCTCTGGCTTTATTTAGGGACCCAACCTCTCCTGATAAAAGTGTTCATGTAAATGTTGATAGCATTGCATTTACCAAAATAAAAAGTACAAAATTACAGTATTCCTTATGTCGCCTATTTATAATATATACATAAAATATATCTTTATTGATTTTAGAGAGAGGAAAGGAGAGGGGGAGAGAGAGAGAGAAACATCAATGATGAGAGAGTCATTGATCGGCTGCCTCCTGCACGCCCCCAGCTGGGGATCGAGCCCGCGCCCCGGGCCTGTGCCCTGACCGGGAATTGAACCCCGAATTGGATCCCAGGTCGACGCTCAACCGCTGAGCCACGCCTGGCCGGGCTACTTATGATATTTTTATATTATATACAAAATGTTATTTTATGTCAACTTTATACCATTAGTGTCCAAACCCATTTTGGGCAAAGTCTTAACTTTTAATTCAGTTTCTTTTCTTAATGAAAACTATCGATTATGAGTGATGATAGCTGATTATGTTTGAGATCCCCTTGATGTTTAAGCCACTCTCCAAGAGGAAAGAGTGAGTTTGTGACTAAGTTACATAAGCTCATGTCAAAGATGAGATCTTGAAAGTGGAGATTTCTCAGCCAGTGGTGGGCGTGGGACAGAGTGTGGGGGGTGGGCGCATAGTCAGGACCCGCTGCCTGTCAGTCCTTAGGGGTGTTCTGTACTTAGTGCTTTTCGGAATCGCTGGCCGCCTCCGTGACTAGCGCACCCCCTGCCTGTGTTAAACCCTGGACCTGTGTTTGCGTTTACGTGTGCATTGAGCTATGCCTGAGGACGTGGCAGGAAGACATAAATCCTGCTGTCAGTGGTCCTGCGGTTGAGCCTGTTCTCTTTACGCTCATACGTTTAAACAATAGTCGCTCGAAATTCAGAAATTGAGAGTCCAGGCTCCCCGGCCCCTCCCTGTCTTCTCCGTCTCCCAGACGTTTCCTCACAGTTTCCTTCCTCCTGCCCTGTGCCTTCGCCTCTCCAGAGGGTAGGGCTCTGAGGCACAGCCCTGACCCAGGCGCGGGCCCGGGGCCGGGGGCTCACTGCGCAGCCCTGACCCAGGCGCGGGCCCGGGGCCCGAGGCTCACTGCGCAGCCCTGACCCAGGCGCAGGCCCGGGGCCGGAGGCTCACTGCGCAGCCCTGACCCAGGCGCGGGCCCGGAGCCCGAGCTCACTGCGCAGCCCTGACCCAGGCGCGGGCCCGGAGCCCGAGCTCACTGCGCAGCCCTGACCCAGGCGCGGGCCCGGGGCCGGGGGCTCACTGCGCAGCCCTGACCCAGGCGCGGGCCCGGGGCCGGGGGCTCACTGCGCAGCCCTGACCCAGGCGCGGGCCCGGGGCCCGAGGCTCACTGCGCAGCCCTGACCCAGGCGCGGGCCCGGGGCCCGAGGCTCACTGCGCAGCCCTGACCCAGGCGCGGGCCCGGGGCCCGAGGCTCACTGCGCAGCCCTGACCCAGGCGCGGGCCCGGGGCCGGGGGCTCACTGCGCAGCCCTGACCCAGGCGCGGGCCCGGGGCCGGGGGCTCACTGCGCAGCCCTGACCCAGGCGCGGGCCCGGGGCCCGAGGCTCACTGCGCAGCCCTGACCCAGGCGCGGGCCCGGAGCCCGAGCTCACTGCGCAGCCCTGACCCAGGCGCGGGCCCGGAGCCCGAGCTCACTGCGCAGCCCTGACCCAGGCGCGGGCCCGGGGCCGGAGGTTCACTGCGCAGCCCTGACCCAGGCGCGGGCCCGGGGCCCGAGGCTCACTGCGCAGCCCTGACCCAGGCGCGGGCCCGGGGCCCGAGGCTCACTGCGCAGCCCTGACCCAGGCGTGGGCCCGGAGCCCGAGGCTCACTGCGCAGCCGTCTGAAGAGAGCACTGGCTTAGTTAGGGACGGGCGACCATCCCGAGAACAACCATCTTCGCAAGTGTCAGTGGGAAACGTGAATCACCTCGAGGGCTGAGTCGTTTCTGAAGGCCCTGAGCTGTGAGGGTGTCTGCGGACCCTGGTGCTCCAGGGGTGGTGGGTGCAGAGCTGGCTGGCTGGTCTGGTCGCCCCACCCCGGGAACAAAGGCAGTGTTGCTCCTGAGGCTGCTCCCCTAAACTCTCTTTCTGCCCCGTTTTGGTAACGAGTGCTTCTTCCAGGGGATGCAGTGGAGGCTGCGAATGTTCCCGAAAGATGTCTGGTTACGGCCTCGTCGTCTTCCCTGGGAGAGAAAAATCCTGGCTCCAATTCAAAAAACAACACTTGGGCTCTAAATCCCTAATCGCCTCTGACATGCAAAAACAGACGTGTTCAGTTTCTCTCCCTCCTCGCGTATCTGCTTCGTGTGGTGGTCACAGCAGGCGGCAGCCAGGCAGGCCCGCGGGAGCCCGGTCTCCCGCCGCCGAGGGCTCTGCTGGGCCTCGCCGTGGGCTGGGCCCTGCGTGGGACAGACGCCGCGTCAAGGCCTCGTCACCGCGAGCGCATGTGGGAGCGGGTCTGGAATTAGGCTTATCTGTCTGTCTGTCTGTGTGTCCTGAGGCTTTTCCAGGTCAGGAGGTACAGAACCGTACCCCAGTTTTTGAAGCTGCTGCCTGGAATTCCGTGGACAGTCGTTTCTCTGCGAATGCACTTTCAGGGTGTTTCCCACACACACTCGCAGTCACACAGCCCTGCTGGAGACCGTGGGATGTGGACGGCGATGCTGATGCTGGTGGGAACAGTCGCAGGCACAGTCACAGTGTGCCCGGGGTGCTCTCACCGCTGCTGCGTGTGCGTGTGCGTGTGCGTGCGCGTGTGCGTGTGCGTGCGCGGGTGCATGAGTGTGAGAGTGTGAGAGCGAATCCGCACGGTGCTCTTGTGAGGCCTGTTCTTACTGCTCCCGTTTTTAAAGTGAGGCCCAGAGAAGCCCTGGTACTGGACTGAGGTGACAGAGCTGGTGCGTCTCCCGGCTGGGGCTTGAATCCAGATGGAACCCTGTGGTCCGCACACAACTGTTAACACAGGAGCCCCTTCCTGGTTCTCTCTCCAGCCCTAACGGAGGCCGTTTCTCAGACTCGAGCCTTCGCACCCCGTCGCCAGCAGCCCCGTGCCGAGGGCGCCCGAGCTCCAGGCTCCGCTCTGCGTCTCCAGCTGTCAGCAGACGTCTGCGTAGGGTTGTGGGTTTCTTCTCCCGACCCCCTGCCCTTTCCCACCCGTGTTTCCCTTCTGCCCCCGTGGCTCTGTCAGGACGTCAGCGGTGCCCCTGTGCATTTCAGCGCCCGTGCCCACCCGTCCCTGCTCTTCTCACCTAGTCAGGTGCTGCTGTTCCTTTGCCAGAGCCCGAGGCCCCCTCCTCCCGCCCCAGCCCCGCAGCCCCTGTGGTCAGCGCCTGAAATGGGGCATGGACGTGAGCAGTGCTGTCGGCCGGGTTCACGTGCGGGCTCTGACGACTCGGCGTCGCCCACCTTCGGCTTCCTCGCCTGTAGAACCGGCCGACCTGACGTCGCAGGGTCGTGAGGAGTGAATGTTAGCTATGTTTTTACTTCTAGTCAACGTTCTCAAACACTTTCTCCTATGTGTAGTCACTCACTTAGCCCTTAATTATTCTACTTTACATGGTAGCTTTGCCCCTTTAATCGGCCGGGGCCAGCGTGTCAGAGCATGAAGCCGCAGCGGTGAGAGGGCAGAGTCCGTGTGACCGGGGACGCCCTGCCGAGGGCGTGGGAATCCTGCTCCCACGAGTGGAAACATTTACCTAGTTCCAGATACCAAGTTTGAGTATCTTCAAGTCCCAAACAGTTCACTAATTACACTTCTTTGTGCAATGGCCCCTCCACTCCTGGGGCAAACACTCCGTAAGCAGACTCTGGGTCGTCCGATAGGATGTGCTAAGGAACGTAAACAGTGATGTCTTAGCGGGGATGTTGTAGAGTCTAATTGCTGCAGAATCTAGCTGATAGGAATTGTTCCTTTGAAAACTACGACAGGGACATGCCACATACACAGAGACACACGCACACACATGCACACATAGACACAAAGACACACACACGCATAAATATATGCTCTGTTCAGTTCACATCTTTCCCAGGGAAGAAAACACCCTAATTGCACAGGGTCCTGAGGACTAAGTGAGATAATTGCGAGACTGCTGGGTGAACCTGCTGCTTGGACCCAGATATTATGCAATTCAAGCCAGTCGCCCCGGCGCTGCCCACGGGAGAGCTTGGGTTTGAGAGGACCTGGGGTAGGAGAGCGATGAGGAGGATCCGAGTGGTGCTTCTGTCCAGGGTCGGTGTGAGGTTGTGGGTTTCCACGCCTCACACCTGCAGTCCCCACAGGGAGTCTGGGCGGCGATGTTTGATTTAGGGCAGGAGACTGAGGTCCTGGGGAGACCCGGGGAGGGAGGAGGCCTTGAGAGGAAGTCGGACGGTGAATGTGCCGCGGGTGACTCAGGTGTCCCCTCGGAAGGACTGACCCCGAGCTCAGGACTGTCCACAGGAAGGTGAGGCAGGGAGGCCGGGAAGGGGACAGACCTCACGGTCCTTGGGCAGGGCCGGCGTTTCCACTCAGCCCGTGTTGCCTCAGGGAGTGACCGACCCTCTCTGGGCTCAGCTCCTCACTGGCTTTGTTTCTACAAAAAATAAATAAGATAATGGAATACAAAAGGCTTATAAAGTCTCTGCTTCAGAGTCGTAGCACCCACAGATGTGTCCCTTTACCACTCTCAGGACTTTCTCAGGGAGCTTCTAATATTAGGGTTAGGAAAACCCTAATATGCTGTGAGTTTCAGATGTGGCCAAAGGAACATGGGCCGACTGCGGCCATCCCCGCCTTCGGCGCAGATCCTGCCTTTGGCCACATCTGCTTTTCTTTGCTCCCCCCGCCCTCCCTCCCTCCCCTCCCTCCCTCTCGTTGGTTGTCTGCTGAAGTGCATCCTTACCTGGTGACAGTGGAAGGGACAAAACTAAACCGAAGCTGAAAATCGGCAATTCCGTAACGAGGGTATTTAGAACATGATTTCTGTGTAGTTCATGACTTTGTTTTTTTCTTTGTTTAAGAGTGACCAAGCCTAAAGGGTTTGCCTACGCCTTTCTGCTGTGCGTTCTCTCCTTAAACCTGCTTCTCATCGGATGTTATTCTCAGGATTTAAATATACTCCAGTTCAGTGGATAGTAGCTGAAGCCCGGATGTGGGCACAGTCCGACACGTGCTGACGCGTCACCGTAATGGTGGGAAGTCTCTAAGGAGTGAGTGGTGTGGGGACAGGATCACCCCGCGTCCAGCTCTGTTCGCCGCCCCCCAGGTGTGTGAGGACAGCTGCAGGGTGGGGTGGCTGTGCCCCCTTTGCATCGCCTCTGCTGCTGAGACGGGCCGCGCCCCCACACGCGGCTCTCAGCTGACTGTGCGCTCACCCAGCTGGCATAACTCGCCTGGCGGGGACCTGGGCTGGGACCAGCATTGGCAGTTTTCAAAACTCTGGACTAAGGCCAGAGCCCTGGAGGAGAGACCCTCAGACGTGAGCTGCAGCAGAATATAGGCGACCTCTGCCACGTCCGGGCGCCCTCCCTCCCGCCCTGGTCTCTCCTGACCTCAGGGAAGCGTGAACTTGGAGAAGCAGCTGCTCCCGCCTGTCTCCTGGGCTTTGGGGTCGGGCTCTGAACCCAGGCGACTCACCCTGCCTTCCTGCCGTGTGACATCTCTCGGGAGACGTGCCCCGTGCAGGGACAGAGAAGAAAAGAGCCCATTCTGTCCGTTGACAGACCCTCAATTAGTAGTAATCAGGAACATGGGTGTCACACACGGCCGTGGCATTCACCATTGTCCTGCCAGCAGCCTGGGTGTCCCGAACACAGCGCCCCTTATTCCGCAGGGAAATGGGAAATAATGGACCCCCTTCAGCCTCAGGAGAGGACGTGTTGAGTGCAGCCTCTGTGTGATTAGCTGAGCGTCAGGATCAGCAGACGGGACGGCCCTTGTGCTTGGAGGACAGCCAGCCACCAGGCCCTGACCAGCAGGAGACAGTGGTTCTGTGCAGTGTCCCCGAGAGCGGCTGGTGCTGGGTGGGGTGGGGTGGGGTGTGCATTTGCAGCCCGGCTGCATTTCCCTGTGGCCGCGCCTCCCAAGTCCTTGACCAGCATCTGCTTCCCTGGTTTTGTCTTTTGGTACTTTCTTCTTTGGTGAGAAGTGCTTTTCTCGACTTGGGTACCCTGGCTTTCTGACACATGAAATTAAAAGTCTGGCCTGGCCAGTGTTGCTCAGTGGTTAGAGTGCCAGCCTGAGTACTGACGGATCTAGAGTTTGGTTCCTGGTCAAGGGCACGTACCTGGGTTGCAGGTTTGATCCCCGGCCCTGGTCGGGGCGCATGCCGGAGGCAACCAGTCGATGTGTGTCTCTCACATCGATGTTTCTCTCTCCCTCCACGTCCCCCTCCAACTCTCTGAAAATGGATGGAAAAATATCCTCAGGTGAGGGTTAACAAAACAAAAAGTCTGTTTAATTTTTAGCCACAACAGGTGTTGAGTGATGGACCCTGTCAGGCGCTCACTCCAAATCTCACTGACTCCTGGCTGCTTCATGACCCTTGTTATTCTCTTAACAAGTAAGCGAAAAGGCTCTGCAGGGCGGGGCGGGGTTCTGCTCCCCTGGCCCCAGGGCTGTGGGTGGGTCCAGTTCCCAGTGGAACTTCACCTCAAGGATCACTGCAGAGTGGGCCCTCCCGTGCTGAGGACCCACCTCTAACAGAGACGCCTCCCACATGCCCTTCATGTGGCCCTAGGGACGTGAAATTTTTATATATTATGCTTCATGGTTCCCTGCAACACCAAAATATCCAATATATTTTTGGCTGGTTACAGAAAATTTCCAAATCCCCAAACAGAGAAACCCCAGGCCTCCAGTTGTTAGTTTTGGGTAAAATTCTCTGTCTCACTAGAATTTAAGGTTGGCTGGTGGATACGAAAGGCCCCAGAGGAGGCCACCGTCCTAGCCCGGATTCCAGTCCAGCACGTGCCTGAGGCCCTGAAGCATTCTCATGGAGCCCAGGCCTGGCTTGGCCAGCACCCGCCCCTACGCTCCCGGCCCCCAAGTATCACGAAGGAAGTGGGGTCCATATGTTTCTAATTCATTTGCATGTAGCTCATCAAAATGCAGTTTTGCAAGAGCTCTTCCGTGTCCAAGAAGCGTTTGGAGCCTTTTTATGAGACTTTTAACCCCCCCAACCAGGAAGCCAGGGGCTGCCAAGAGTAAATGAAATCAAGCTTCAGGTCCCCCGTGTGCCCCGCTCCCACCCGACGCCCGCGGCTCAACCTCAGCCTCCATGGAGACTCACACTGTCTGCAGGGTGCCGTGGATGTGGCACTGACCCACTGCACCCCGTGGCAGCCATGGCCGCAGCTGCTGACTCCACACGGTTCCCTCTGGCCCTGAGGGGTCCCCCCGACACCCCGTCCCCTCTGTTATCACTAGGTTACCTCTCTGAGACCTTCCTGGCCACAGACTCCACAAGGACCTTCCTTTGCACCAGTGACGGTTGTCTCTCTGCGGGGACAGGGACAGGGGCACCCCGGCTATGAACCGGGCTTTGCTATCATTTAATGACGTTTTGGGTGGTTAGCTTTTCTTCATCAACAAAGGCATGAGCTTGAAGGAAAACCTAGCCACTGCCTTTGAGGCTGCACAGCCTTTACTCTCTAAAACCATGGAGACGAGATGAGTCCCTCTTGTTTCCCAAGCTCAGCGAGTGAGAGCTGGTGCGCAGTTTTCTCCTCGATCCTAAAGGTGGTGAATTCTGGGAGGCCCTGGAGAGGCTCAGGGTTCCTCCTTTGGCTGTGTCATGAGTGGAAGAGATTCTGTCCTGCCTGCATGTCCAGCCTGGTTCCCTTGGTCAGGGAGGTGACCAGCCTTCCAGGGAAGAGCTGGGGCCTGTGCGGGGGCTGACGGGCCCGGACATCTGTCCCTGCCCTCTGTCCCGCCCTCGGCTGCTGGCCTGGAGGCATCCCAGGGGCAAATCTTTCTTCCAGTGACAGGTAGTTAGTCACCTGCTTGCCCACACAGGACAGCGACCAGAGGACGCGTCTGCAGAACGTCTGTCTTCCAGGGTCTGGTAAAGGCCTTACTTCGGCAGGAAGACAGTGCAGGAAACTTACATGTAGACACTCGGTGGTGTCAGTGGGGGCCATTCGCAGCAGAATTTCTAAAGTATGGTGACTGTAAACGTTTTAGGCAAGTTGGAAAAGCGGCTAAGTTATGTCTCCGAGACCTTGAATCTGAGCGCACCTGGAATTCGTGCAGGAAAAACTATCCCCTCGACGGCTGTACTGAGGGGTATCCTCCTGGTGAGGGGCACGCGGGGCACTTGTGTGTGGACTTGCTTCTCCAGCATATCCACGGCCCGAGGAAAGACAAGTCAGCCCCTCCCCAAGGTCCCTCAGGCAGTAGGACTGCCTGGCAGCGGTGGGGACCCGGAGCCACGTGGTTGGGTGGGGGGACGCCTTCCTTTGGTGCCTGCTCCCCAGGAATTTCTGCCATGTGGGTTTGCAGGCGGCTGAGTACGATCGAGGGTTTGTACTGTCCACTGTCTTTGTGGCCACCGGGTCTGCCAGATCTAGTCCAGGTGCAGAAGCAGAGGTGAGTCCCTGCAGGGTGACTTGCTCAACGACTTATCTGTGTGTCCAGCAGATGCTGGTTCCTGGCTGGCCTCATTCATGCTGGGAGGGCACGTCTAGGACAGAAGCCGTCTCTGCCCTCTCGGGGTATCTGATCTGGAAGGCGGAGCTCACGTTCTTGTGGCCACAGTGGGGTGGCTGAGCAAGGTGAACCGGGTCTTCAGTTTTCTTTGGAAAGCTATGACTTTGTCACAGCTGCCCTGCTGCCATATGGGAAACGCTCCTCCCAGCACCCAGCAAGCCCCACACCGGGCTCTGACATTCGAGGGAAAAGTGTGTTTACAGGACTCTGCTTTTGCCAAGAAGTTGAAAGACCTGGGGCTTTGCCTGCACGTTCTGAGCAGTTTCCAGCTGAGACGTCTCCAGGGCTAGAAGTTCTCGGAGCCACAGGATAGAGATGCCCTTTTGCTGCAGGTCAGGCTGCCGAATACTGGCGATTCCTTACCGCTGTGCCTGACACGGAGCCTTCTCCTGGGAACCTGGTATGTGGCAGGTGCTTAATGAATGGATGCAGGTCTCTGCCTGTCCCGACTCGCGGGCTCTCGGGTGCTTCTGAGCGTCAGCACTCCCTGCCTCTTGCCCGCTTTGCAGATGTTCCCGGGCTTCTCCCCGGATGTCGTCTTTCCCTTCATGAAGCTGCCCACGGGTACGAGCTCTCAGACCGCGTAACTAAACGTACTTCACCTCTCTCTGCCTCAGTTTCCTCATTGTAAAAGAGAGAATTCTAGTACGTAACTTACAGGCTCAGGTGGATTAAATGAAGTGATGTGTATAGAGAATTCAGACCGTCGTCCGATGACCTGCAGTGAAGGTCTCAGCAAATATGAGCTGAATGCGTACTGTTTGAGGGGAGATTATGGGAGATTATATTTTGTTCCTTAGTCTTAAATGTTTCCATATTTTCTGTAATGAACATGCTTGACTCTGATGGTCAGGAGAGAAGTATTTTTAGCAGAGGGTCTTTCACTGGGTTTTAAGTGTACACACCACAGATGAGTCAGAGGACTGGAGCCATTTCCAGCAGATTTCCTGGAGGTGAGGCAACGTTTGCTGACGTGCAACTCAGATTCCTTATTAAGTTCCATAAATGGAACGAAAAGTTTCCCGAAGGAACCCAGAGCCTCCTCCCTGCTCCGCAGCGTTCGTGTGTGTGGGGGTGGGTTGGGGTTAGGTGGGGGCTCCTTCCCTTTATTGCTTGGAAGGGGAGGGTGTCCTTTAAGAATTGAATCAGCAGGTGTTTGCGTGGGTGACTTAATTAGCTGTGGTTGTTTCAGGAATAAATAAGTTTTATACCTCCTCAGAGTAACATTTGCCAGACAGTAGTCTCCAGCCATTTGTAATACTTCGTGCTTTATCATTTGGTAAAACACCGTACAGACCCCAGCACAGGCCAGGTCCCGTTCTCAGCGAGAAGATTCAAAAGCCGGCGTCTGTCTGGGAGGGGTCGCCTCGATATCGGGCTTCTACAGACGCAGGTGAAATAGTCAAGTGTGTGTGCTTGACATCAGCATTCTTAGCGGCACATATTTAGGATCTAGGTAAATCCCATATAAAACAATAAGCTGAATTACTGCTCACAGGACCTTGCTACCCTCGGACGGGTCAGTGAGTGCGGGGTTGGCCTGGATTTTTGGTTGAGGAGCCGGGGCAGGGGATCGCACCTGGGCTCAGGTGTGCCCAGCAGAATCGGCACCAAGCACAGGTGGCCAGCAGAATCGGCACCAAGCACAGAGGGCCCCAGGGTGACAGGCAGAGCTGCTGCACCGCAGGACAGATTCTCTGTGAGCCTGAGGTGCCTCCTGGGCACCCGGACCCCAGGCCCCGACCCACCCAGCAGAGGCAGAGACACGTGGCCCCGCGTCCCTTGGGGTCCTTTTTCCTCTCGTCTCTGATGCAGGGAGCTTGGAAAACGTGTTCTCCTAGGTGGAACCTGCCACCGTGGGGGATTTAAGGACAGAGACAGCTGAGGAACACATGTGCATTCTTGACGCAGGAGCCTCCCTCAGTCTCTCAATTATGGATATTGGTTTAAAGAAACCTTTGTCTTAAAATAAGTTCTCGCTGCTCAGGATTGGAAGCAGCTGGAGGTCTCTGGGACAGCAGAGGTTTCAGACGCTCGTCTGTGTGTTTCCTCAGTGGCCACGACAGATGCGCCCGAATGACGCGCATACCTGCCATGCCGGCGAAGCCACATCCTCGGGCGTCTGCTGGGCGGTTTGGGTGGGCTCGGACCCCCACCGCGTCTCCTGCTGGGGATCCAGCGTTGGGAACCCCTCCCCTGTTCCCATCTGGCCGACCTCGTGTGTGGAGAGGATGCGGGGAGACAGCGATGTGGAGCAGGAACCACAGCTTCGCCAGCCAGTTCGAGGTGATGCACTGAGCTCCTCGGCTGTGCACTTGACCCTGTGAGTTACAGACAGAAGTCCCGAGATCTGTCGGGAACAGAGACCGTGGAGGGTGTTGGCCGAGGTTCAGAGCTCAGCCCAAAGAACGAAATTACAGTAACACTGCTTGGGGGTTTTTTGAGCTGATTTAGCATCAAAGACGATTTTGGCTTTTTTATCTCGGCCGCGTGTATTAGATTGTGTATGTTTAAGGTGCCCGTCCCAGTCCTGTCCCTCTTCCTTTTACGTCAGTGGTCCATAGTCTATGATTACAGACGAGCCTCTGGTCCACAGCCCATACCCCTCCCTCCCCTGCAGGGAAAACCGCAGCTGGTGCCTGGGGCATGTGCCGTGTGGGTGCCTGGGAAACGCTGCTCCACACCCCCTCCAGGGTGCACATGGCTTACCAGGGCCTCCGCAGGGAACCACAGACGGTGAGAACGGCCACTGAGGGAACAGGTGTGAGGTGCAGGGACTCTATTTGTGGACCCACAGGAACATGGTTTGGGTCCACACTGCCGTCTGCCGTGGGACTTGTCAGGTACAACTTGCATAAATCTCGGTTCCCAGGAGCCAGTTCAGGGCCTGTGTCCATGTCCATTCCTCCTGGGCCTTTGCTTGCATGCCAGAGATTGTCAGTGTTGGGAGTGGGGCTGGGGGCACTGGTGTCCCTGGCGTGGCTGAGATGCTGGCCTTGCCATTTCTGGGCATGTGCGTCCCCGGGGCTCCAGGTTCTCTGTTCACATGTACATGGGAATCCATGACTACTGTAAGGCGCCATGGACTGATCTGTAGTTAAAAACTCCATGGGCTGTGCAGCTGTAGAAATAACATGAAGTTTGTTCTCGAAGCAGTACGAGGACAGAGGTGGAAGCTCTGTGAGGAAGTTGTACCTGCCCGTGGCTCCATCGCCGTGGCTCCATCACTGTGGCTTGTCACTGTGTCTCCACTGTCCTGTGAAATTAAGTGAAATTCACAGCTGGTCAAGCCCTGATTTGGGATTCAGTTGCTTTTGCTTTAATTTTTTACCAAAAGTAAGCATTAAGGGCTATAGAAACTTGGTTAAGTTAATAAAGAATGAGCTGTTGGACTATTGCAAAAGATTTCATTTCTGATTTATTTGATGTCAAACCTTTTCTCTTTGATGTTGAAACGAGATTAAGATCAACATGTTGAATGAAACCTGTAGACATTGATTCATTGAGTAAAGGCTTCGGAAAATGTTTCTGGTTTTACTTTGTAAAAATTGTTGGCGTGATCGTGTTTAGCAGTTCTACTTGTAAATACAGGGTGGGGCAAAAGTAGGTCTACCATTGTTTATGTGGAAAATGATACAGTAATTAATAAGTAATAATACAAGAATAAGCTCTGCTTCACGTAACTCATAGCTGTAAACCTACTGTGCGCCCTGTGTGTCAGAGCCCGGGCTTCGGGCCTCTCTGAGCACTGGGACAGGCCGTCACCACTCGGAGGGACTCAGTCAGACTCAGAGATGTGAAACAGTCAAACGGTTTACTTCTCACTTCCCAGATGGTCGCATTGGACCCTCAAACAGGAGGCTCGGCCACGTGCACCCCTGGCGAGTAGCACAGAGCTGCATGTGCCGCCCTGCTTCTCTCCCAGGACCTTGAATTTAAGGTCCTGCAGACGCAAGTTCCAGTCCTGCTCTTGCCTGGCTGTCAGAACTGAGACACGGTCCTGACTTTGCTGAGAGCCTTTCGAGTCCTCAGCCCCGGTCACACAGTTACAGTCTGTGTGTCCTGAGGGTCAAGACGAGAGGACATGCGGGAAGCCGGCGGCACCCAGCGCAGGGCAGGTGCTCACCTGTGGTCCGTCCTTTGCAGTCACTGTAGCGATGGAAGTTACTGCTCAGGTGTTCCGCCCTTGCCTGTAGGCAGGTGTGCTGAGACCGGAGTCTGGTTGAAAACCATGGGGTTTCTTGCCAACCTTTAGAAATGAAGAGATTTTTATGGGGGGGTGTCTCTGGGTTTCTTTGAATGGTGAAAGTGTCCGTGACCCGGCACTTCCCCTCCTGGCGCAGGGCCGGCGATGGCAGGAAGTGGCGGATTCTCTTGACCTCCCCATCTCTCCCCATGGCCCGAGGGCACCCGAAGTGTCCCCGGCGCCCAGTCTAGACATTTGCTGATGGGACTTGGTGAGCAAATGTGTGCGTTTCCTGTGTGTGGCACGGGGAAGTTTGGAGGTGGCATTGTGGCCCTGAGGTGCATCGTGGCCATGATAGGAAGGCAGGTCACACCCCTGGGTGAAGAGGAGGAATCTCCTTGGGGTGGGGGAGCATCTGTCTGACAGAATGCAACCTTGGCAGCTGCTTGGGGAGGGGGTTGGGACAGGGAGTCGGGCGGGACCCGGCCATGGGGGGAGGGGTCACACAGGCCGTCGTGATGGGGACATTGTCCACCGGGAGTCAGGCACCGGGGGGGGGGAGGGGCTCACAGTGGGGAGAACAGCTCATCACCAAGCGTAGCTTGGACAGAATCCACACTCTTGATCACGTTAAAGGTAAATTCAGTTACAGCCCAGTAATAAAGTTTTGCATTTCCTGGGCTTTATTGTCTTCGGAGCTTTGTCAACCAGGGGGCCGGTTGTCGTCATGGTTCTCATCACGTCCCACGTGTCAGGACACAGGAGTGGGCAGGGGTCAGTCAGTGCCCTGCTCAGCCAGCGAAGCTGTGACGTCTCTTCCGTAAAGTCGCACAGTTTCAGCTGATCACATTTCCGGGTACATGAGAAATGAATGTAAACCAAAGATCTTCCTGATTTTCTCTCTAAGAAATGAACTTAAGACTTCTGGCTTAAATCCACTTAAAAGAAAAGAGTAAGACTTGACCTGCATTGATCTCGCTGCGGTTGAAGGGGCTGCTTTCTGCTTGGAGTGACGGCCAGTCTCGGCCGCTTGGCGCGTCTCTCTGGCCTGGATTCAGCAGAACCTGGCAAATCAGGGCTGTTCACAGCATCCCTTTGATTTTTTTCTTCTCAAGGGAACAAGAATTACTTGGTTTTCATGAAAACGTGAATGTGTTGCCTTCAGGTTTTTCCTGTGGACACCTTGTCCTCCAGCAGCTTCCACGTCTGCAGGATTTGTGGTGAATGCGTGGCACACGTGAGGCCTGGGAGTGTTCTCATGGCCACTTACGTTTTACTGCCTGAGTATGAAGTTGTAAAAGGTGGGTACTCTGTGCTCCGTGAAAGAACCAGGCCTCCTGGACGCCTCTGTGGTCACCGTCCCCCAGTGACGGTCAGCTGCTGGGACTACGGTGCGACAGATGGGTTCTGTGGCTCCACACTGGGCTTTGGTGGTGGTTTTCGGAAACTCCAGCTCAAAGGGCAAGAAGTGAAATTGTGGTAATGACAATGGTGTGGCATTGACAGCTGACGCTCCCGGCAGGCAGAACGTGCCAGGCTTGGCTCTGAGGCTTTCTGCTCCTTAATCCATGTGATTGTCACAGGGTCCTCTGAGAAGCTGTCCCCTCCCTGTTTACAGAGGCCTGTGACATGTGGAATGACCCTCCCACGAAGTACTTCTGTGCAGGGACCGGGTTCAAGCTCCCAGCCTGGCTGATGTGCTTGAGTCCCCGGTCTCTCAGAGCAGCTGGAGAAATGCACCCACGAACCAGCGTCGACTCCCATCTGCTGATTAAGTCACCCAGTGGCCTGGACAGTTCTGGTCACGCACTGTCAGGAATTAGCAGAAACATCCCGGTCTGCCCGGAATGTCCTAACCTAACATCTGCTGTAAACTCAAGGACCTCAGTGTTCTGGCCACCCTGTACTTTGAAGCAAAATAGCTGTTCCAATGGGCCCTCAACACGGATGTGATGAGAACAGGATGGAGTGAGGCTCGTCCTCCGAGAAGGGGGAGGCAGTCGGGAATGCCTTTGTTCAAGCAGCTGTCTAAACCAGGCCCTGTGAGACCTTTCCTCCTTTCCTCCTTAGTATCCCCATTTCACAGAAGGAAAAGCCGAGGCGCAGAGTGTTACAGGACCACACATGAGAGCATGCATGTCGCAGCCAGCTGGTGAATGGTAAACACTGATTCAGCCTGTGGGTTCTCACCGAGTTCCTGCTGACCTTTTTCTAATTCTCCGCCCTCCACAGGTTGCCATGAAAACCTCCAGGGAGAGGTGGTGGAAATGCCACCCAGCTTTACCCTGGTGGGGCTGGGGCTCGGAGGAAACTTTCTAGAAGTGGGTCTAGAAACACTTCAAGGGCTGTTGGGAGAAAACGCTGATATGATTATAAAGTGTGTGAATTTAGTGAGCGTTTATTCAGCACCTTTCCCTGTGAGAGCTGTGCTGGCACTGGGTGCGGTGGTGCATCGTAATGACCCTCATTCTTGTGTGCCAGGGTCTCAGGTGCGTTGCTGCATTGTCATCTTCTGTTTTAACCTGTGACAGGATAAACACCCCCCCCCCCCCACCCCCGTCCTTCAGGTCTCTGGACAACATCAACCCCGCCTCTGTGGTGGCCAGTGCACACGCTTCCAAGTATTAAATAAAATAAGCACTTTGTTTCTTCCCCGGGGCGGTGGAATTGGGGGGGCCAGCATGGATGGAAGACCCACCAGAGCTCAGCGTGGCTGTGGTAGCTCAGCCCTGCTCAGCCAGGGAACCGTGTGCCGTTGTTCGCAGGGTTTGCTTTGACCCGAAGGCCTCCTGAGCCCGAGGCTGCAGCCAGTGAGCACAGCCGGCTGCTGGTCACCGTCCATGGCCTGCAGCCCTGCTCACAACTCTGTAGGTGCAGGCAGCCACCCAGAACTCTGCACCGTGACCAGGGCAGACCTGGCTCCAGAGCTTGTTTCACAGGTCAGAGCTCTGATGACTCAGGCCAGGGTCAGCCTCACGTTTCCTGGGAGACCTATTTGTAGGTCTGAATCCAAATTCGTGTTTTACCCAGTCTACCCAGAAGCCCTAAAGAAAAGGGTTGGTAATGTGAATCCTTATATAAAACTCAGAACTTAGTATGGCGGCCCAGATATAACAAAATAAAAAATGAACTGGCTGGAGCAGATGGAGGGCTGGTTCCCCACTTCCCTAATGTGCCCCCACACGTCCATGAAAAGACAAACCACCCAATAGAGAGGGAGCCAAGAACACCATCCGCAGACGTGTAGAAGTGCTCAGGTTCATCCATAATTAAGACAGACAAGATGATGCTGGCAGAGATGCACCCGTCTGATAAAACCAGCATTGATGAGTGTGTTGACATAAGCGCCCCTGTAAACTGTTGGTGGGAGTTTAAATTGGTGCAGCTTGTGGCAATATCTATTAAAATGCACATCCTGTCTGGCTTATAAATTCCATTGTTAGGCAGCTGCACTGCGGATGCCAAGGACGCTGTGCACGTGGAGGCACGGACACTGTTGTAACACCAACGCCACGCGGTGGAAAGCCACAGCCCAGGTCCCCCTCCCCCCAGGTTGGACTGGCCAGATGCTGAACGAACGGAGCCGGTCTGCACGGGCTCAGTGGTCAGAGCCTCACACAGGCCTCGTCACTGTGGCAACAGCAAGCGTTCCTGTGAGTCAGACGTGGTCTCTCCACACTGGGACGTGATTTCCCCAGAGATTGTGACCAGGGATTAAAATTTGGGGACTACTATTAAGGGATGCGGAAAAGCTTTGGGGTTTCTTAAATTTTATTTTATACTTTTAAAAAATATTTTTATTGATTTTTAGAGAGAGAGGAAGGGAGAGGGAAAGAGAAACATTGATGCGAGAGTGGAACACTGATCGGCTGCCCCTTGCACACACCCCTCCAGGGATGGAGCCCACAGCCTCGGGCATGTGCCCTGACCAGAAATCGACCAGCACCCTTTTTGGTGTGCAGGACGGCGCCCAACCCACTGAGCCATACCCGCCAGGGCTATTTTATACTTTTTTAACAACTTTCCCCCCACACATTCTGTTTATTTAAAAAAATTAAAGTTGATTGCAGTCCGTTTGGAAGTGGTTCTGACAGTTACTGATGACGAGGTTTAGTTCTGAATCCGGATCTGGCTGAGCAGCAGAGCTGTCCCGAGCTGTCCCGAGCTTTCCGGAGCTGTCCGGAGCTGTCCCAAGCCGTCCGGAGCTGTCCCACGCTGTCCCGAGCTGTCCTGTGGAAGGAAGAGCCCTGGTTCCGTGTTGGGGCTGAGAGCTGCTCTCCAGAGTTGATGGGTCATGTATACCACAGGCTCTGCTTTTCTGTGGAAATCCACCTTTTAAAGTCCTGGGTGGAGTTCATGTAACTAGAACATGTAGGTAAGACCACTTCCTTCCTTACAGGACTTGGGCGCGGGGGGCACGTTTGTTTCTAGCTGTTAAGCTGGTTTGGTGACAGGGAGTCTCTCACCCATAGTCAGGGAGGAGCACCCAGGCTTGTGTGTCTTCGGAGCCACCAGTGTGTAGCACTAATGCACGTGGAAGGGTGGACTCTCTTACAGCATTTCATGCTGGGAAACGGGATTTTGCTTTGTGATAGAGACACTGTATTTAAACGCGGCTCCTTTCGCTTTCTTACTTTGTGACCCAGCAGAGCTTGTTTCCGCTCCCTAGAAGTGGGCTTGCGAACAGTAGTTCGCTGACAGGGTTGCTGAAGGTTAAACGAGGTAACCCAGGGAAATGCTCTCTGCACACCTGGCAGGTGGCCAGGTGGTTAATACCTGCCCTTGCTGCTGAACCATGACCTGAGCCCAGGGGTTGGTGCCCTTCTGCCTGAACCCAGCCAGTTCAGGGAGGTCACTGCCAGGGACTCTGACCGTTAATTGGGTTCCAGAACCAGCACTGATCAACCAGCAAAGCAGGTCAGAGGGTCAGAACTCAGAACTGTCGGTTCCCTCCCCAAAGACGCGCAGAATGTATCAGTCGCAGACCTGCCGTTGAGGTTCTTCGGCCAGATGTTTACGGGAAATGTAGGATATGTCTGTGTATTCATGGCCCCAGTGCCCGTCAGACCAGAGAACTTTCCCAGATAAAAAGACCTGAGTAAACTCAGATGCACCATCCACCACCCCCTACACCCATCTTCCAATCCATCCCTTTTGTGAAGTCTTGATAAAACCATATTTCATTGTTACACACACACACACATATCCATCATCATAGTCCATTTGCTTAAGTGAGCCCTTCGCCTCAGGCCTTCCCCAAGGAAGCGTAGTTAGGGTCATCCCAGACCTTTAAGTGCACTAATTCCAACTTGACCTAAGCAGGATAAACAGACCCCGGGACCTAGCTTTTCAGTCTTTTTAATCTGCCTTTCAAGGAGATCAAAGCACCCTGCAGACTCAGCAGCTCCTCCTTTGTTGGTCCTGCTTATGCCAACCAGAGGTGCTCCTGCATTTGATTACTAATCACCCTCCTCAGAAGCATTGCTCCTGAAATTGGATTAAATGTGCTCAGTGGCTCCCTTGGGTTTGACGAAGGCAGCCTGACCCGAGTGTGGGTTGGCTGCTCCCTGAAGGTACCAGCCAGAAGGTGAGATGTTTGATATAGAAACAGGTAGGAGTTTGCTGTTCAGTCCTTTATTTTAAATAGAACGTCATCAGTGAGCCTACATTTTGTGGGTGTCCATTTTCAAGATTAACAAAGACTAGTTCACTCAAGAGTAACAAACTCTAAGCCATTACCAGTTACCATTTAACTGGGGGTCGGAATGTTTTGGAGGAGTCCATGCTTCCTGAGCTGATGGTTCCAGTGAAGGCTCAGAGATGCAGTTGTCCTGACCTCATTTCGGTTGGTGTCTGGCTGTCAGACGTCCTGGTTTGAGGCAGGGGTGGAGAGCACTCCCATGTGGTTCCATTCTGCGTGGATGTCAGGAACAGCCGAGCTGTGCTTGGGCACATGGTTGTTCACAGGTTTGCTTCTCAGGGGGCTGGTTAAACAACTTCTTAACTGGCTGGAGTCCAGTAGGTCGATCATTAACCAGGGGCTGAGCATCCGCGGGCTGTGCTCAGAATTCATTCATCATTGTCTCTAACTTCTGCCTTTTTAGTTGTGTTGAGCTTCTATGAAATGTCTTATCACTGCCAAGCTCAGTCCGCCTTACTTGGGGGGCAGGTGAGCTGACCTTTCTCCATGGGACCAGCGTAAACACTTTATGGTCAATAGAAGAATTTTTAATCACCAGCAGCTCATGTACGGCAGCCTTTGACTGTCCTAGAAGTTCCTATTTTCATGACCCACACACTTACCTCTTGGTGACCCTGGGTCTCTCCGTTTTATTTCTGACCTGGGAGGAACCCCGTCCAGGGGTAGTTGGGGGGCCCAGCAGGCTGGCTGTTTCTGCCCCTCAGCATCTGAATTTCTCTGGCTGGGCTCAGCATCTCCTTCTTGTCCTCCTTTCCTCTTTGTGTCTGTGACAGACCTCATTTTCCGATTATCACAGGGAACACCAAAGTGAATGAAGGCAGTCGGTCTCTGTGGTGGGAAATCTGGAAGAGCCTAAAAATATGAAGCAAATAGCTTTAAAAAGTCTAATTCATGCCCTGGCCGGCTGGTTACAGCATTGTCTTGTACACCAAAAGGTGGCAGGTTCGATCCCCAGTCGAGGCAGGCAACCAGCCGATGTACCTGTCACATCGATGTTCCCCTCTCCTCCCTCCAATCTCCCTATAAAAATCCCAACATCAAAACACATATCCTCTGGTGAGGATTTAAAAAAATCTAATTTGCAACTCGAAAGCTGAGCTAGTTATCACTTTAGTGTCTAAAACAGCATTTTAAAACAGTTTAGTCTCAGCATGGTCAGGGATGTTCAGCTATGAGTGTTTGGCTGCAAGGCCTCTGGTGTGAAGTTTGATAGTCACGTGGAAGCTTTTCTCCAGGGGGGTATGTCTGGGTCTTGTTCAGTCTATTTGGCATGTTAGGGATCTTGGGCTTAATTTATACTTCAATTCAATTATTATTATATTTTAGAAAACAAGCATGCTTCAGGCTTTATTTATGGAAGGAGAGAGTTTTCCCCCAAAGAAACTGAACTTCCCTTATGACACTATTGAATGCCTTCCTTTGGGTCGGTATGTTTCTGGGATGTTGTCCAGGTAAATACATGCGTGTTTCAAGGATGTGGGCTAGTGGCATGTGTATTACCTTCTGAACTGAGGGTTATGAAACTGGTCGAAGAGCATTTTGTTGAAACGACAAATATTTACAAACAACTCAGAATCCTCTGTTTTGAATGGGAAGGGTATCCAAGGAGAGCGGTCCCAGGTGTTTCCATCTGCCGTGGACTGGTGGGCCGCGCGGCTTTAATGAGAAGCCAAGACTCGAGGCTTCCATGCCACTGCGCCCGGCCAGGGCACCGACCTAACAAGATGTGTGTGCGCATTCTGATGATTACATTGTCACTAAACTTACAAAAACAAGCTTGTTTACAGAACCAAGTGTGTTAACTCCTGCTGGTACTGACTCTGCTGCCTCAACACACTCGTCCTCACAGAGGCTTCCTCTCTGGCCTCCAGCTCCTGTGTTGTCACCATCCAGGTTTCTGTGAAACAGAAATATCATGTGTTCGCCCAGACTGTTAGAAGCCGTTCGTGTCAATATCAGCCCCTGTGAGTTAACCGTCCTCCTGAAAGGCTGGCTTTGGACGGGCTTCTTTCAGACCAAGCACAATGAGATATCTGTTCAGATGTGGCCCTGGAGCCTTGGTCCAAACACAAGGGTGGTTTTCTATTTGCCAGCGGAACTGCTTTTTACACACGCCCAGCTTTGTCCGCTGAGGCTGTGGACGGACCGCAGGGTGGGGAGGAGTCCTCCGTTTCCTCTTCTGTACCTTGGTCTGCCCTGGTCCACCCTGGATGGATTTCAGGATGAGACCTGCAGCCAGGCCGTTTCCCCAAGGAACCATTGCAGATGAGCAGGGAAAAGCTTGCCCACGGGGAATGTCTGAAGGCACAAGCAAGGCCACCGCTTTCACTCACCTGAAAGCCAGCTCTGGGGCCTGGCTGTGGGAGGTGCAAGGACCCAGGGCTGGGTGGGGTGGTTGGGAAGCAGGACCCTGAGCATCGCACCTGCGCCTGCTTCCTGCTTCACCCCTCCTCTTGGCATTGGCTAGCGCTTCTTCAGTAGACGCCCTTCCCCCCAAAGGTGGGCATCCAGGAGACCACATGGAGAAGGGCTTGTTTTCTTCTAGGGGTGAGGGATGGTGAAAAACAGAGAAAAAGCACAGAAGAGAAACTCAGTCACTCCTCCTGCCACGTGAAAGCAGCCCCTGTGTCTGTTTTGAGCTGTTTCTATGTTGAAAAGTGGTACCTGAATAGAGCTCCCTTCATATTTTAACATTAGAATTGTGGAGCGTTAGGTATAACTGTCAGCCGACGGTCATTGGCACTAATTCCACACCAACAGGAATCCCCGATTTAGGGTGTGGTGAAGATGGAAACTTTATTCAGCTGTGATTCAGGATGGCTGCAGAACTGCGCAGTGCTGAGGTGGCCCTGGGCCGGGCCTCTCTCCGGCCGGACAGCTCTGCTCGGCTGACTCCGCAGGGGTTCGGCTCCAGCTGGGAAGCTCAGCCTTCGGTGGGTGAGGGACAATGTGCTCCTGAGCCCCAGGGGAGCCGGTTTATACAGACAGAAGCCCCCGCCCCGTCCCTATTGGTCCATCCTCATGCAAATGAGGACTCCAAATCCTCGCCGTTTGATTGGCCTAAAAGGCACTATCCTGATTGGTCGGGATGGAGCTGCTCTGATTGGTCAGTGGAGATGGTGACGGGGCAAATGGCAACACTGCCGATTGGACGGGGAGAGCCTCCGTGCCCATTGGTTACAATAGGATCCAGGCACCGCTTTGCAAGCGCTGCGCAGACGGGCTGCTGGGCCCCTTAAGTCTGAGCCCAGCGAGCCCAGGGGCCCCTCGCTGGGCGTCTTCTCTCCCGCGGTCCACGTGAGCCCCCCTCGGACCCCACCAGGGGCGTCCCGCTGCGGAGGTCGGCGCCTGCGAGCCTGACGCCTTCTGCCTGCGCTTGCTGGCTGAGGGTCTGCAGGGTCCCGGTCCGGCCGCCTCCGGGCGCGGGGCGCACGCTGCGCAGCCCCGTCCTCGGAGGCTCGGGCTGCTTGAGCTTTGTTCTGCTTCTGCAAACGGCTGCCGCGAGGTGCTGGCGTCTCTCTCCTTTGGAGACCCGAGGGTGGAACTTCCTGGGCGGGGGCGAGCACCCACCTTCCGCAGGGACCCCTGCAGGTGTGTGCCGGTCGTGCTTGGTTTCCAGCGGGTGGATCAACCCCAGGACAGGCGCAGAGGGGGCAGGGGGACCCCCTGCGTCGGGGTAACAAGCTGGTTGCTCGGGCTCGGGGTTTTCCCGGTGTCACCAGGCCGGCCCCCGGTAGGAAGCGTTTGTCCCAGGCCTGTCCCCACCGCCACCCCCGCCCCCCCCCCAGTGTACAACGGATGAGCCAGGCTGGGGAAGAGACAAATGGCTCTTTGTTGTTGCTGCTGCTTTAAAGATAATCTGTTGTTTTCAAAACATTTGCAACTCTTGCTTTCAAGGAAAGGTGGCAGGAGGCCCTGGCCCGGTTTCCAGGGCTGTCGAGCCGGCAGGGAGCAGCTCCCGCGCCAGGACTCGGGGCAGAAGTGTCTGCTTGGTGTTCGCTCGGGTGCCTTCTGCCCAGAGCTGATGATTCAGTCAGGGCCCTGCTTTGGCCGTCAGGGAAGAGGCTGAGCCCCCAGTTTAAGATGAAATCTCTGTGCGACTTTCCTGATGAGGTACTGCACAGGCCCAGCTTAGAGAGTTAGTAGGCATCGATGGACCGCCCCTGGGCCCCAGCACTGGGAGACTCAGGCCAGGAGCCTCATCCGGGGCAACTCCTCAGCTTTTACCAGTGAGGAGGCTGAGGCGGGGGCAGCCTGGTTCCCGCACAGTGGAGAAACCAGGGGCAGACAGAAGGCAGAGGCCACTTCGTCCGCTTTTCCAGGGCAGAAACCAAGCTTGGATCCAGCCCAGCGCCTAAGGGCGCCAGCCCCAGGGTGGGTGCTCAGTGAGTGTTGTTCTAGCTCCCTTCCTCATGCGGGGTCTTGGAAAATAAGAAGGGAAAAGTCAAACACGTGAGAAATGTCAGCAGCAGAGGAAGGGTTGTTTTTAAAATTGCTGTTTATATCCTGCCTCCTTCCACAAAGGATTTGCGGCGGCTTAGGAGCGAGGCAGCAAGGAGCTAACTGCATGAGAGGCCGGGGTCGTCTTTGCCACCGCAGTTTTAGCTCCATCTGTACAGACCTCAGTCGTGATATATAAATAGAATCTCAAAGGGACACTGGAGCCTCTGTTGCCCACAGTTTGTTTGTTTGTTTTGTCTTTGGGGGAGGGAGCCCTGGTTATGGGCAGGGAGCTTATCGATTCTGTGGGCCATACCTTCCCCTTCTCCAGTCTCTAGTAAAAAGCCCTTTATGCTTCCTGTCCAGGGAATTTACATTTATAATTACACGGTAAACCCGGCCTCACCTGGGAGCTGGTCCCCCAGTGGCTCAAGGTTGGAAATCAGGCCTCCTTGCTGGGCTTAAGGATGGAAAACTTTGCGCCCGCATCGCCCCCTGGTGGCCACGCGGGTCACTGCCGTCTCTGGGAAACACCACCTTCAGCCTCAGGTGGCTCTGAGGTCAGTGGCTACCAGGAGCACGGAATTCTGCGAGGAACTTTGGTCGGCTTTTCTTATTTCCTGTCTTGGTTTTTCTTTGCTTCTCTGCCAGTGTCCCCAGAGTTGTAGAGGTGACTCAGGACTGGTTTTGTGCACAGGGTTCTGATGGCTGTCATTCCATCCATCTGGGACTTGTGCATGTGTCTGCAGCTCAGCCAGAGCGTCCAACCTGGGGAGAGGGGGGCATTTTTCAAGCATATTTCTAGTGGGTATGGAGCCTGTCATGGGGACTGGACAGACAGCAGGACTTCAGAAGCTGTGTCTCAGTCACATTTCGTGAGTCTGACCGTGAGTGCTGGTGCCCAAGCACGCTGCCCACTGAGGTCTGAGACACTGCTGGGAGTGTAGCTTAGTTCTTAAGGAAAAGAGCAAAATCTCTGCCTTCCATTTCGAAATCGCATACTCTCTAATTCCAACTGCCTCCCTGGGTGTGGTGCTCTCTAAGACTAAAAATGGGCTTTGGTATGACCTAGCCAGTGTGGCGCAGTTGGTTGGAGGCTCATCCCGTGCACCAGAAGGTCACTGGTTCGATTCCTTGTCAGAGCACATGCCTGGGTATGTTTCTCTCTCTCTCCCTCTCCCTTCCCCTCTCTCTCCCTCTCCCTTCCTCTCTCTCAGTTGAATGAAAACGTATTTTTAATAAATAAATAAAAATGGGACTTGCTGCAAATAAAAACGCCTGATAGAACACTCTTTCAAAGGGCCAGGAGCATTTGCTGGAGAGGCTGCGGTTGTTTTCACAAACATCGCTGCTTCTTTTCTTCCTTGTTTATTTTGAAGGAAGTTCCCAGAAAGCCTTTTGGTGTATTTCCTCACATATTCATCAGTCATGCTGTTCATATCTGAAAAATTAAATCCCATACATGCCCATAAGTTTCTCTAAAATGGTGAGCTTTAGACATAAGACCTAATGACTTCCACAGTGTAGACCTGGAGAGAAGGGACACACTTTGGGGTTCCAGTGAGTTGAGTCAGAGCTTCGTTCCTCGAAAATGAAGCCCTCAGAAGATGGACTCATTGAACATGTACCGCGTGTCTGATCACTAGTCGCTGATGATTTGGGAGAAGCAGCCAAGAAAGGGTGTCCAGACCCTGCCCAGGCCCGATGTCAGTCTGCTAATGTGGCTGGGAGGCTGACTCCAGAAAGACAACATCCTCTGTTTGGAACTGGGAATGTTGTCATGGAGACAGAAACCTTCCTGGTGCCATAAACCCCTGCTTGTCATCGGACTTGAGCCGTATTTGTTCAGGTGGTTCCAGCCGGGAAGGGCTGAGTCAGAACAAATTTGTTCTTCCTGAAAGGAGCCTTTATGTGCACAAAAGAATACGTTTCCTTCCTTAGTCCCTCAGTTAATGACCCATTATCAGCTAATTAAACCACATGTAAATTCTATGTGAATCATTTGTTACACAACACTTGCTAGCTACCCCTATATTCTGTGTGTTTAACCATGTACTGTTTTAGTTAATGGTGAGAATGGAGTACATTGGGTGGTCATCTGGGGAAAGTAAAAATGTACCCACATGGCCAAGAATGTAACTTAGTTTCCATTTAGTAGAGAAGGCAGGAGTATGAATAAAGACCTCTGCCTGTGCACTGCAACTTTGGGACACTGTATCCATGTCTCTGTTCTCGGAACGGGACTAACCAGCCGATTTCTGTCCCGCTGAGCTGTGCTCAGATGTGGGGTTCGTCTCGTGCTACAGAACCAAGTCTGTCCCTGTCTTCTCCCTGCCTCCGCTTTGTTGCCTGTGTCAGAGAGCAGCACTTGATCTATGTATACATTCTGCATAAAAGCTTTAATTGTAGGTTTTTTATTTCAGTCTGCGGTGCCCTTCTTCCCCAAAGAAGTTCAAAGCTTTTACTGAGTTTCTTGAGACACATTTACGGTTTCGCTGAGACAGTGGAGTTCAGACGCAATAAATGCTGTGTTATATTTTTGGAAATGGGCTTGTATTCTGTCATTTGAGACTCTGCAGTGTGCATGGGGAGAAGCCTTAGATGATATTGTCTATAATAAAAAACCTACCCAATGAAGCAAAAGAAGGATTTTCGTTGTTTGTTAGCTGAGACAAGTGGACAGCAGTGGGAATGGTATCTGGAATAAAGCGTATTGGATAAATAATCGATTTAAAATGAAGAGGTTAAGCTGGTGTTTAAACTGAAATCGTAGTTCCTTGAAGTCTAAAAATAATCATTTGTGTGCATTGTCCAGACTTGTTATGTGTCACCAGATGTGTAACCTGCCTGGCACCTGTGACTGGAACTCACACCAGATTCGTGACCTCAGTGGAATCTTCTGGGTAAATAAAGGGCCACTTACACTTTCGCTTGTAAAAATAGCACCTGATAGAAAAGCTTCTGAGGGAACTGTTTAAATAAGTCTAGGTTTTGCCTGTGAAGGAAACACGGCGCTCTAAAACTTGGCTGGTTACTTCTAAAAACACTGAGTACCAAATTTCTTTGTGAAGGTATTTTTATATTTATAAAGAATGTTATAGTTTCAAGTCAAGATCAAGTAAACATTGAAATAAAATTGCTTTATCTAAAACAACAGCACACTGAGCCTGGTGGCGTCACTCCTGCGACCGCTGGTATCCGCGGCAGCCCCGATGCGACGACGACAGAACGTGTTGTGTGTAAAACGTGGCTCTGCCAGCAGGTGGCGCCCCGGCACCAGCGTGCCCATCACCGCCGGCACCGGCTGTGGTTTTGAGCCTCGTCTCTAGCTGACCCCGGGTGGTTGCCCGGCTTCCTAATGCTGGTTTCAGAACACAGCAGACCACGAAAGGGAGCGCTGCTCAGGCACCCACCACCTGTGTGCGCGCGTGGGTGTGGGTGCTTTAATAAAGATGAATGTCAAAAGAATTAACAGATACTGAGTAAGATGGTTTTACCTGTTAGTGGCCTAAACACATGGAAAACCAAGCACCTTCCTTACCTGTCTTGAATGCACCCAGCAGACCCATTAAGAGAAACTGTTTGTTTAGATGCTAAAGAACATCATTGTGGAAATTCTCTCCTCCCCTTAAAAACCTGTCATTGGGGCTGCAACCAAGTCATAATTTTTCTGAAAACATGATAATTACCTCAGACAAAAGGTGTTAGTTACACTTGACTGTGCATCACGGGCCCCTGCGCAGCGGCTCCCGGGTTTCACTCGTGTTGTGTGTTTGTTTTTTCCCCTTTGCCTAATAACAAGCCCTGGGGAGGAGTTTCCTTTAGCTGAAAGCTGAGACAATTCAAGAACGTCCGTTTTCTGATGTCTCGTCTCAGAGTTTAGGTAACAGTCACTCACCTGTTTCCACCAGGTGTGGAGCCGAGGGCCACACCGACTGGGCTTCCCTCTGACGCCCGAGGCCCTGGCGCCGCCTCCTCTCTTCCCGTTGTCTTTCATGCTCTTTACATAGCAGGGACACAGGTATTTGCTGAGTGGGTCACTGCTCCACGGGAAGCAGGAGAGACTGAGTCTCTTATGGCCGCAGGTGAGCAGTGACGGCCGCTGGTCTCTGGAAACGGTGACAGTGTTGGAGGCAGGATGGAGAACCAGGGGAGAAGACAGTGTGGTTGTTGAGAGTAGGTGGGGCCCTGAGTGGAGGCATTGCCCCTGAAGTTCACTGCTCAGCGAGAGGGAAGACGCGGGAAGACGCCCTCACCTGTGGCTCGGGGTGGGGGGGACTTGGCAGGATTTTAACCAGAAGTGAGACCAAGGAGAGAAGTCGGTTTGGTTGTTAAGAGCCCCACTGAAAACCAGGCCGCTGTGGTTTTGTGTTTGGGTTTTGCAACTTTAATCAGGTTCGTGAAGTCATAGCTACATATCAGCAAGCGTTTGTAGTGGTAACTGCTCCAGTTCCAAAGATGACAAGGCTTCTGAGTCACCTGACGGCACCTTCCTCGGGAAGGAGAAGGGAAGGGAGGCGCAGACAGTGCAGAGCCACGCCTGCTCCCGAGGAATTTAGACTCTGTCTCCGGAGCCCAGGCTGCACAGAGGAGGCAAAACCCAACCGAACCAGCCAGATGGAGAGAAACCACACAGCTCAAAATGCACAGAAGGGTTGATGGAGAGATTCTTGGGGCAGGCTGGGCATGGGGAGGAATCAGCCTGAGGAGGTCGGACTTAGAGTGGTCGGTTCTTTAGCTGGCGAGGCTCTGGTGGGCGGAGGAGGGGCGGCCTGGGACACGTGGTGTCGGGGGCGACCCAGCCGGGGAGGTGGGAGCTGGAGGCCGCTGGCGGTGGGTGAGGTGCCGGAGTCGGGATGAGGGGGAGAGGCCCGCGCAGGCTGGGTGTTCACCTCCTGAGCCCTTGGGTTTTGACTTTTCTTGGCTCTGACGCACCTGTATCCGCAGTGAGAACGAGGAAATTATCTTTAGAAACGCAGCCGAACGCCCAGAAACCTGGTCATTCTGCTGAAGGCGATTTCCTGTGATCCCTCCTGCTGATAAACACACCGAGAAGAGCAGGACCAGCCCCCAGCGGCAGGTTCCCTGCCCCACGCGAGCTGCTGCTCCCCAACACGCAGTCGTCTGTCCTGCGAACAGACAGCGAGCGGAGCAGGGAAGCGAGTGTTTTCTGAGCAGCAGCGTCGGTCAGTCGCGTGCTTCCTTCAAGAAAGTGGCGCGAACAGGCTGCAAACCCAGGTCCTCTGTGGCGCCTGCCAAGCACTTTCCGGCCGAGTGTGTCGGCGACGTTGTGACACTTGGTGTGTGAATCCCATCAGTGGGCCTGAGTCCCCAGCCTCTGCTGCTTCTCCCAGAATGAACGGTTCTGCCCGGGTGGGGGCTGGTTAGCTTCCCTGAATACACCAGTAACGCTCCCTGAGTTGTTACGGAGTAAGACCAGTTGTGTGCTAATTTGAGGAAAAGATTGGCCATGTAATGGAGTTTGAGGTAATTTTTTTTTTTTAAATGTGGCGTTTGGGGTTTGTGTCCTAACCTAACTCTTTCAACTGACTTTTTTACTAACTGGGAAAAGACATGTATGTGTGCGGAGAAAATCTGAATGCAGATGGAGTGGAGGAATTGTCGTGGATTGTGTTGGGTGTGATGCTGGATGGTACCAGTTGAGAAATATTTATGTGTGAAATGGGATTAGCTTCAAGAGACCCCAGGAAATAAAAGAGACGGGGCAGGCAGGGGCGGCAGAGTGAGGAAAAGATGAGGGTCCCCCACGTGTGCTGGGTTCATGGAGCTCACCGAGGAGAAGCTGCGATTAAGAGGGAGAGCCGTGGAGACGGGCCCAGGACACACATCCGTCCGGACATTGTGACCCCTGAGAACATGGCCAGTGCTGGCGTGTGAGGGGACCCGTGGCCCCAGTGAGGTGACTCAGGCCAGACCCTACGCCTGTGGGCTGTGCTGGTGGCAGGAGGGTCCCCAGGGCCTCAGGTGCGCTGGGGCCTGAGGTTGAAGTCAGTCTTTTAGGAAAAATGTGTTGACTGCTCTACAGAGCAGGTGATGCCCGTTAAAGTCCATTCCTCAGAGGGTGTCAGTGGACCCGCAGGTTCAGGTGTGAAGAGGGGATTCGGAGGAAAGTGGCCGACTCCCGAAGCGAGTCTGTCATCACAGAAGCTCTCACATGGCCCTGCCGGTCTCAGCGGCGATTAGCTGGGACCAGGTGACTGTCAGGTCTTCACCTGTGTGTGTGATGGGCGACCAGTCCCCCTTGGAAAATGCCGGGAGGACGGCAGCCTCTCCCGGCCGTCGCCCGACGAGAGCCCAGCAGCAGTCGGGCTCCATTGATTGTTTACGCACTTGTTCTGTTGGTGGTATTTTTCCAGTGGTGCTAAAAACATTTGTTTTCTTTTTGAAGAACATGGTGTTGTAATAATAGGACCCAGAATCAAATGATACTTTAATTCAGTAAAAAGTTGTTTTTGAGAAAAAATGCCTTGAGTTTGAAACCCTGGAGCTGTCACTTAGGAAGTGTGTGTAAATTTAGAGACACTGAGGCCGACTGTGGTGTCGACGGGACGTTTGGAAGTTGTGTGTGTTTTAGCCTGTTGATCGGTGCTGGGGGTTCGTGCCAGCTCTGGAGAAGACGTTTAACGAGACAGGCGCAGGAACGGCTAAGAGACGGAGGGTTTAAGGCTGCTTCTTACGTCGATGTATTTGTATCTTCCCGATACCGTCAGAGTGTTGGGTTTGCCTGACGTGAAATCAGACTCCTGACCTTTGACCCGTGCGATGCTCAGGGGCCGACGGCTGTGGCAGCTTCACCGACGTTGCGGCCCAGCTGCCGCGGAGACCGGCCTTGCGGCACCAGCTACGTGGTGGCTTTTCTTTCCTTCTTTATTGGGGCAAAATATATAACTTAGCGTTTGCCACCTTATCAACTGTATATTCACAAAGCTACGCAACCGTCGTCATCATCTGCTTCCAGAACCTTCATCACCCCGAACAGAAGCTCTGTAACCACTAACCAGATGTCTGACTTCTTGGTGGATGGGCTTCATGGGTTGTTTCCAGTCTTATAAAAACCCTCCCACCTGCTGCTCCTCTGCAGCCCAAGTGCCCGCGGGGTCCTTAGGCCTGGATTGTCACCCCACCCGCCCATCCGTGGCTCCTACACAGGCCACGGACCTCGGGGCTATTTCCCAGCAGAGTGGGACTCGAGCTGCTGACCCAAGAACAAGCCGTCTGGCCACCGGCGTCTCCCTGGCCCACGGCATTTCCCCGGCCCACTGTCTATGCCCCTTCCCGCGGTTCACGCCCTTCCCTTCATCAGCCTGATCCACTTACCGCCGTGATGAAGATAAAGTTTTTGCACGGAAGCTGCTAGGCCAGGTCCATGCTGTGTGCTGGTGTCGACGCTGGTAATAGCCTTAAATTCACTTAGAGAAATTGGAAACAGTGAGTCACGCACAGTCGCTGCCAGACGTGCCCTTAATTACTTGGTAGAGAGGCTGTGGCCGCCTTTGGGTTGTAATTACAGGTTTTTATCACCCTTGCCCTGCCTGTACGTTCTTCCAGGGCTTCCTCAGGTCTTCACACCACAGGGCCTCTCCAAAGGGCCACTCAGGACGTGCCGTCTGGTCCCCAGAGCACCCATCAGACGGGGGAGGAAACGGGGACGGTGAGCCAAAGACGGAGCCCAGTGTCTTTATCACATCTTGAGAGTGACACACGACCAGGCCCCGTTTCTGTTAGTCACACAGAACAGCTCTGGTGGGACCCCGGGGACGTCCCAGGGCCTGGGCACCGCGAGGCAGGAGCCCTGGGCCTCGTGGAGGCTGGGGCCGCGTGCTGGGCGCTGCACCTCTAACACAGTAGCGCCCGTCCTGTGCTTTCAGTTACTGAGAGGCCACCGTGCTCTCCAGAAATACCCAGCGGAAAATTCCAGGTATTTTGAGAAAGAGAAAAAGAGAGAAAGCATTCACATAACTTTTGTTACAATATGTTATGACGTTTCTGCTGTATGGTTATTGTTACTTTTGTTACTGTCCACCGTGCCTAATTTATAAATTAAGCTGTGTCATAGGTGTGTATGTGCAGGAGCAACACAGCAGATACAGGGCTTGGTGGCTCAGAGGTCTCAGGCCCCCTGGGGTCTGGAACGGATCCCGCCAGTCGGGGCGGCTGTCTGAAGGCAGGAAGCTGACGGGACCCAGGGGAAGGTCCCCCAGCGAGGGTTTGTCCGCCGCCTGAGCGGCAGTGCCCGTGTGCACAGCAGGGGCGGGGAGGCAGTGCCGTGACTTTCCATGAATCCCCCGCGAGGGGACCAAGCGCTGGCGCAGCCTCTGTGGTTCCCTCTCGGGTTCGCTCTTAGTATTCCTGAGCGCACTCCGGTCGCCTGCGCTGTGGGCAGAGCTCATCTCACCGCTGCTGCAGACGTGTCCAGCAGCCCTTGGCGGAGGGTTCATTTCATTACATGCTGGCCAAAGGCAGGGAATTTATATTCAATCGCCAGTCTGAGTGTTTCCCCCCAATTTTCCAGGGACAGATTCGCTGCAATATCCCTTAAATGGATTTCTTGGCCTTTCTCTCGGGCCTGCATTTGACATTTTCTCAAGAATGTTTATTTTTTAATTTACAACTTTGAGAGGTTTATTTGATGAGATGAGTTTTATGCAACAGAATATGATGGGTTCAGAGGGGGAGAAGCCCTGTGAATTTGAAATTGGCTGACATGAGCCAGGAGAAAACCAACAGTGAACATGAGAGCAGAGAGGTTTTGGGTCTCAGTTGGGAGCTGGAGTGAAAAGCCGTTGGGCAGTGAGCTGCTTGGTGTTTCGTATCCGCTATAAACGTCTGTCTGTGAGGCTTGGGAAGGACGGGTTGGGGTGGAGCTCTCCGTGGGGTTTCACAGGGACCACTGGCCAGAGGAGCCTTTTTAATTAAAACAGAAGAAATCAGAGGCTCCTGCTTCATCAGAACCCCGAGCTTGAAGTTGGACGGCAGGTCCCTCTCCACAGCTCGTGATCCCTCCTGGTTTTCAGAAAAGAGAAGCTTGGGTGCAGGCCTGGCTTGCTCACCCTGATGACATAATGGTAAGATATGAACTTAGAAAAGTGCGGGAGCTTGACAACCCCTTTCTCATTCTGCTCCGAGCAGAAAGACTGGAAACATTGGCCAGCTCCCTCTGTGATTTCCGGACAGCGCCCTTGTCGGGTCCCCAGGGCTGCGGGGCTGTCCTGAGGCTCCAGGTCGTGAACCGCACCACCTCCCTCTGCTGCAGGACCTGGGGAGACGGCTGAGGGCAGGGTTTGTAGAGAACCTGCATGTTGGCCATGCCATGGACGCAGTGCGAAGAGGTTTCTGCAAAAGGAATTTGCGCTCTGAGAGAAAGGACAGGGGCCTAGAGAGAGCAGGCTGTGGGAAGACTTGCAGCCCCCTTCTCCGCAGGAGCCCGCCCTGGCCTCCTCACCCTGGCTCCCCCAAGCCCCCTGTGAGGATCAGATGAGACTTGGGACCTTCCCCCTAGGTCAGAGCTCACAGCACACTCCAGGTTTGCTCAGAATTGCGCCAGGGCCCCAGCTTCCATCCACTCATTCAATCAAGCTACGTAAAAAGAGCAGGAATGCAGTAGAAGCCAAGTCTCGTTGCCCATTTTTACCTAAAGGGTTAGCCACTGTGTCCCTTCACACCCCAGGCATTCCCGCAGGCACGCGCAGGAGGCTTTTGGTGGTTTTGACAGTCTGCTTGGACTCCGGCTCCCTGCACAATGCAGCGACCCGCAACTTGTTTTCCTCGCCGTGATGTAATCATTAAGTTGCCATAATGAAGATTGAAGGTTTAATAATGGAAAGTGTTACAAATTCCAATTTAATCATGCCTAAGTTGATTAGCGACTTTCCCCCAGTGCCTGGCCGAGGAGCACAGGGGCCTGAGAGAGACGAATGGAGCTTCGGTGCAGCTGTAATTGAGTTTCCAAATGATGTTTGCAGTGTCTCAGCCGCATGTGTCGGGGCCAGGGAAGGGTCACTGGGAGCTCCAGACAGGGCCATGTGTGGGTTACCGTGGTTTGAGCCGCAAGGTAGCGGTTAGCCGATGAAAAGAAACACCCAGCCCAGGGCCCTGCCGCAGTGGTCAGGGCCAAACCCCAGAGGCCTCCTTAGGAGAGGGAGGGTCCTGTGAGTGGAGGTCTCCTTGGGTCCCAGGCCGCATGGCCCCTCACAGGTGGCGGGTGAGTCCCTGCGGGCGGACTGAGGAAAGGACACCGTGAACTCAACAGTCTGAATCAAAGTCAGCAGGTGACCGCCAGCCTCGCCCGGCCGCCCGCCGGAGAGGAGCAGGGCTGTTCTCTGCTTTACTGACGCCCTCAGGTACACTTTTTAACTTTCCACGTAGACTTTTCTCCACAACAGTATCTGAAAAACAGCAGATCAGCGTAACACTTCAGCTCAAAAATGTTGAGAGAAGATTTGCTGTTTCCCGGTAGCCCACTGACCTGTCCTGTCTTTGCCCACTGTCCGGGGGTGTGGCCGCTAAGCCACTAGCTCACTGCTTAGTCAGTGGCCTTCCTTTTTCTCTCTGAACCTCTCAGTGTAGCTGTCACATGATAGAGTTTTAACCTAAGATGTCATCTTTACAAATCCATTAGACTTGATGCGAATGAACGTCCCTGACCTTAGGGGCAAAACCGAGCCGTTTAGCCTGGGACCTGGAGAGGGCACATCCTGGGAGGGGGGAGGCTGCCAGACTCGAGAGGCCCCAGCCCCCCGGGGTAGGGCCAGGGGCCGGCTGACGGTCGGCTGCCAGGTGGCGGGCGAGGCCCTGGGCTGCAGGGCTCTGGGCCAGAACACACGTGGCGGCTCGGAAGCTCACCTGGCCAAACACGGTACAGAGCACGGGCGCGGCCCTGCCGTCCCCGCGTACCATGCTCTGTCCAGCCACAGCACGCGGCCTAATTTTAAATCATTAACTCTGTACGTTTACAGTTTTCTTACTTATATTTAACATTTATGGGATTGATAGACACTATTAAAAATATAAGAATTTTTTAAAAAATTATTCACAACTGGTGAATTGTTCTGTGTTGAGCGTTTTAATTAACTTCAGCAAACAGCTGCGGTTGTTCCTCTCGGAGCCGTTGCCCTCCAGGCAGGGAGCCTCCTAGGGACACGTGGAGATGTCTCGGGGGACTTCTGGTTGTCACAGCCAGGGTGGGGGGTCCCTGGCACCGAGTAGAAGCAGAGGTGCTCTCTTGACCCACAGAGCACAGGCCAGCCCCACGCCCACGAGGCCAGCGTGGCCGAACCCGAGAAACCCGTCCCGAGGCGTTTTCGTAAGTGCTCACCTCGATCAGTGCAGCCCATCGGAACGGGGCACCTGGAATAGCACGTTGCTTTTTATTGCCATCCTGCAAAGAAAACGATTTAAATCAGGAGCGATATTTTCTAATGTTATGACAAAAAAAGACCCTGCAGCTGAAGTCAATAAGCATTTGATGAACTCAAGTCTCGGGTTGCGTTGCTGATAAATGGCAACTGGTGGACGTGGCGCCGTCCGCATCCGCGGTGATGGAGCATCGGGGGCACAGGGCGCCCATGCCCGCCACTCAGAGCCACCAAATTGCAGGGTCACCCCAGGAGCACACCTGCCCGCGAGGGGGGGGAGTCGAGGCCGCGGGGACTGTTGGGCAGAATCGGAATGCCTGGCGGTCGTCATCCTCATAACGACGGGTTGAGCCTGAGCCTCAGCGGCAGTGCTTTTCTCATCTCGGCCCCACAGCAGCCGAGGAGGGAAGCCGCGATCGTCTCATTTCATAGCTGCAGAATCCGAGGCTGAGATTACGTGACAGGCCCACGTGGGTGCGGCTGGCGGTGGCAGGGCCAGGGTTAGATCCAGGGTGCTGCCTCCAGATCCCAGCTCACCTCCTGCGTCCTACCTGCGTCGGTCAACACGGTGAGAGCGTTTGGGAGGGGTGTTCCCGGCTGCCCGCAGTGGAGCTGAGGTGAAGCCATGGGACACCTGCCTGCCATCCGTCCCCACGGCCGTGGTGCCTTTTCTTTGTAACAAATCCTGGGAAACTTGGTTTATCTTTTATAACCCAGAAGATAGGCTGCTTGTTTGCCAAACTTCAGGTGTCCATGGGCCACCTTCGCAGGTTTGCTGTAGAACGTGTCCCTCAGCACCGTCACTTCCAAACGTGTTTTAATTGACTCAAGGAAACATCCAGTTGGCTGTATTTTGGGGGGTGAGGGGAGGAAGGGACCTTAAAACAATGCAAGTTTGTGATCGTAACCTGGAAGCCAGCAGTCCCCACATGTTCTGCTGTTAGCGTCTCACGGTCTCGGCAGGGCTGCTCCATTCTGAGGCCCAAGAGTCGAATCCATTTTCCTGCCTTTTCTGGCTTCTTGAGGTGCCTGAAGCTCTTGACTCCCGGCTCCCTTTTCATCTCGAAGCTAAGACAGCCCAGGTGCTCCCAGGGTCTGCGCTGCAGGCCTGCAGACAGCACAGTAAAGAAGCAGCTGTCTCCGGGGAGCAGCAGACCCTGTTCCTGAGGAATGTGGGGCGTTCGTGCCCCTGACACACCTTCTCCCCACCCTCCCTCATTCACCTGGCAGATCCCAGGGGTCCTCAGTTACGTGTCCTCAGGTGGTAACCAAAGGCTGCTTAATTCCCCATGAAAATTAGGACGTGACCTGACTCTGCCTTTCCTGTGTTTGGAAACTGCCCGTCTAGGTCACAGCCTTAAAGTGAACCTCCAGCCACGCACCTTCTCCGCAGCGGGGTCAGATGAGATGGCAGATGGGGGCTCATGACAGTCCCAGGTTACTCTGGGGACCATAAACCGGGGGTGTCTAGCAAATCCGGGGTGAGTTCCTGCGGACCCGTTCTGCTTCCTCGGAGTCTGTCTGCACAGTGCCCGCCGAGACAGGGTGAAGGGGTGGGTCATGTACCCGCTCAGGGGGAGGGGTCCTTGCTCTCCTTTCCCTGCACTGCCTGCCTACCCCTCTGCCCGGTGTTTTACGCACTGGAATATCCTTTGTTCCTTTGTTAACTGACACAGAATCCAGAGGCCTCGCGGGGGGTGTCTGGTTTTAGACAAGAATTATATTGGGATGAAGTTTTTGGATTCACATCAAAGCAATGTGACCATCCTAAAAATTCATTCAGGAGTTTGTGGCCCTTCAGACCAACAGTTCTAGGGTGTGTGTGTCTTTGAGGACCCCACCTTCCCTCACCCTGGGGACCAGCCTCACCCCTGACACAGTGGCCTCACCAGGGAGCCTCCCTAGGCCTGATCAGATGTCACTAATGAAGCCCGAGTCCTGCCGAGGTTTCTGTTGTCATTTCTTCACACCTCCACCCCGAGTGTCTCACCTTTTGTTATTATTAGTTGGCTTTTCTTACGATCGCAGATTTACTTCCCCTGAAAGCACTCTGGGGGCCGTTGCCCACTTTTATCTCACTGTCTTGTGTTCCTTTCCGATGATAATTGCTTGGAGAGAGAGGAATTTTGTTGGGCATTTCAGATAGGACACCATATGTCAAATTTGTAAAATCTTGTTAACACTGTGTTTTCTTTGCTGGAGAATTGCCCTCCAGTAGGGAGACTGGGACTGCCAATTACAGCCACCTCCCGCTGTGCGTAAATGTGCCCCCGTCACAGGCAGCGGGCGCCTGTCCTTCTCGCCTGACAGAGCCTTCGAGTGAAGTGTAATTGGCTCACCTGACAGGAAAATACAGTCTTCAGTATGTGTTTTATTTTAAAGTCGTCTTGTTTGGGAGACGTATCCCAGAGCATCCTACAGTCCTTTCCCTGGTGTAAGATGCAGTCCTTTGGAGGACCAGAGAGGAATCCACTGGTGACGGAAACTCCCGGAGTGTCGGATTGTAACTACTAACAAAGACACGGTGAACCCCTGTGGCAGTAAAGCTGCTGCACTTTTTAAGCCGACTCCTTTGGGGGGAGTTTGGATCCTACTCCAAGTTCTTAATTTTATTGGGATGGAGATACTGCAGAAGGAAAACTGTTTCTAGGGCACTAAACAAATAACGTGCAGCAGTAATCGTGAGGTCCCGGCAGCTGGTTCCTGACCCTCAGACCAGCCGCGCGTCATCCATGTGCCCTCGTCTCCGGGTCCCTTTGGAGATTTTCCTTAAAAACCAGAATGGAACTCAGTGGGAACACAAAGAGGTTCGTCCATCATTCACCAGGCCCCGGGTGAGAGCCTGGTGTGTGCCCCACCCTCCCGTGAGCCTGTGCTTCCTGCTGGGGGCGAGGGGATGTATCTCGGCCGTGGAATTAACACCGAGAACACACTCAGCCCAGGGTGTCCGGAACCCAGCACAGGAGACTCCAATTCCAGATTTAAAAAAATATGCACCTTTCGTAAGTTGTAAATCCCATTACAGTGAAAGTCAGTAAACACAGGGACGAAGCAGCCTGTTTGTAAGACACAGTTGTGACCAGTGTCTCAAATACTCACGAGATGGTCCCACTAACGTATCTTTCCGGTGTTTCTTCAGTGAAACGGGACGTGTCCAAAGGAGTCCTTTGAAGATTTCTGGGGTCTCCAACTTCACACTAAGTTTACAGTTTCCTGACTTATCTACAAAATTGGCTCAGAAGGGATGTGAGATGCTAAAAATAAAAACATACACATAGTTCAGGCCTGAGGAACAGTCGTCATTTTCAAGCCTGGCTGTTTTCACTGAAACATATTACAGGTTTTCAATTTTAACACCTTCCTAATGTGGCCAGGTGACCCACAGCTGGTCTTTGTGGACTCGCTCATTCTGAGACCGGTTGACACAAATTATAATGAGTAATGGTCAACATAACAGGATTCCTTCTGTTCATGCCTGAGCCATACGCACGCTGGGCTGAGTTCATTTACTGGATGAAAATACTTTGCTGCTTTGTTCTTGATCCAGTAAGAAAGCTTACTCTAGGTGGTCTCACCATCTGAGCCCAGTTACCCCACCTGTGGGGAGGGTGTCACTATACCAAGGGAAACACACACACGCATGCATGCGCGCGCATGCATGCACACACATGGACGCACACGCATGCACACACATGCATGCACGCACGCACACAGCTGTCAGCCCCTTAGCCACCCAGGAAGCCAACACTTACGCTCAGACTGTAGGGACAGTGCCCAGTTTGGATGTTTATCTAACACTGTCCAAAACGAGTACCGTCTACTGTCAGGGTTTAGTGTGTCCCGCCCTCCCCCATTTCTCTGTTTTCTGACAGACTCAGGAGAAGTGAGTATTTATGCTGGGTTTGTGCTCCCTCTGCTGGCTCTGTAATTAACTAATAAGTCTAATTCCCATAACTGTGCTGATGTCATCGGTTATTTTTAGTGCGGCCTTGGAATTACCCAAATCAGCACGTCCCGTTCCAACACCATCGGGAGAATTAGCAGAGGTCCGAGGAGAACAGCTGGCCTGGGAAGAAAGAGAAGAAGACATACACTTTGACTTTTCGGATTCTGTTTGAAAAACCTAAATACGGTTTTATGCTTTTTATTTGCTCAATGCTAGAGAAAAAACGACCCATCCTTGTTTAAACTGGCCTATTACGTCCCAGCCTCTCCGAGGATTTTGGAAGCAAACGAGGCTCTTTCATCCTTAGAATGAGGTTTGTTAAATGTGTTGCAAGTGAGAAAAGTGGAGGCTGAGACACCCCACGCCTGGCGCTGGGAGAGGTCTCTGTGGTGCCCGTGGGCCAGTGTCCCCACTCCGTGGGTCTGTCTGCTGTCAAGAGGGTGGGGCAGTAACGTGGCCGTTTCTGGTGTCCACACAGCATTGAGTCACCACTGAGAGCCGATGTTGAATCCTGTTTCCAGCACCTACTGTTCCAGTCTCAGTGGATTCCCTGCCTTCTCGGCCTCACCTTTCTCGCCTGCAAACTGGAAAGATTACTCTAGGCAGGAGCTTGTACCTCCCGGAGTTACTGCTGGAATTAAAGGACAAACCCTGTGGTGCAGAGTGTCCCTCAGAGTGTACAGAGGAGTGTTTTGTGAAGACATGGCATGGAATTCCCAAAGGACAGGGTTCAGTTCACCAGGAAGATGGGGGATCCCTAAACAGGAACAGGAGGCACCAACTTGGATGGGGCTCCAGAAGAAATTAGGGCACCGAGAGTGTAGAAATTCAAGACATGAGTCAATCAGACCAAAACATCAATATGAAAAATAATAACACTTAATAGGGGTGATAACAGAGAGAACTAAGTCGGCTGCTGTCCCAGTATCAGAGGGGAGATTCTGTAAACAGCCATGGGTGCTATGGACTCACTTATTTGTGCATTTCACCCACATGTTCAGTTATATGAGAAATAATGCCACACCATGTGCTGGTTTGAGAGCCTCCATTTCTCAATTAGCACCCCATTCTAGCCGTCACTCTGTGGCAGTAAATGTCGATTTTCATCACAGTCCTGGGCAATATTATTCTTGGCTGGCTTGGTCCTCAGCATTTATAGGTAGATACCACTCCACCCAACTTAATGACAGTGTTCATAGTTAATGCAGATTAATTAAAATAACAACCTGGGCAAAGCAGACAGAACAGTTGAGTCTGGAGCCAGGATCTGTGCAGATCTTCTCAGAGCTCTCGGGCTGTTCACCTCGGCCCTTCCATGACCTCTTTTGTGGGGACGTTCGCTTGGAGACACAGAGATGTTGGGATGCATCCCCCTGCTCAGGTGAGGTCGAGGGTCATTTGCGAACGGGCTTGCGGAGTGGGGGTGGAGACACAGCTGGAGATGTGAGGATCACTGTCTCCCTGCTCCGAGCGTCTCCCTCCAACTCTCCAGCTCCCGTGGATTTGGCTGAGGCCCCGTGTTTGTATACGTGGCCTTGGTTTCAGCCACGTGCATGAAACTCCTGAAACGTACCTGCCTGAGGTACGCAGCCTGGGCTCACTGTCGGGCCCAAGGGGCACTGTCCCCTGGATTTGTTTCCAGGCTGGTTTGTAAACAGGAAGCCTCGTGCTGGAAGCACTTGCTGTGCTCTGATTATTTAATGACAGTTTGTACCTGTACCTTTCACAGGCCTTGGTTACCCTCTGCCGTAAAAATATTTGGAATTTATTCTTCAAACAGTGTCGGCCACTTTGGTTGTTGATTTAAACCATGCTAGAGGTTTCATAATGGTTATTTATGTTGGCCGACACGACCCTCCGAGAGGGACCTGTTGATGTTGGACATGGATCAGAGGTGCCGAGCACAATGCAGGCCGTGGAAGGAGATCAGAAGGAGAGGCTGTGTCGGCTTCAGTGATGTGCTCCGCGGGCTCCCCAGAGACCACGTCGCCTGTGAGGTTTGCAGGACCTCGTGGTTGGGCCCACGTGTAGGAATTAGGCAACTCTCTGGGGAAATTGCAGAGGGTTTTTCAGAGTATGTTCTTTATTATAATAGCAACATGGTCGACTTTATAAAATCATGGTAGATTATATAAAATTACAAGTGTATTTATAGTTAACCCATGAAGATCACTGTGTGTATACGGAAATCATTGTGCTGTTTTGAAAGAGAGCAGACAGGGTCACGTTGTGAGGTGAGTGTTCCGTGGATCCGTTCCTGCGACCCGCAGGACCCAACGCTTCCCCCGGCCTGCGGGGGCAGGGGCTCTGTCCAGCTGTCCCCCCCCCATGGCAGCCCCGTCGTTTATCCAGCCTCGGTGTCCCCTGCTCAGAGCCCATCTCCTCTGTCGTTTCTCACTCTACAGATGGTACATACGAGAGGGGCACCTGCGCGTTTGGTGGCTCCCAGTAAATCACCTGGAAGAACAAGGACACTGTCAGAGCTGAGAGTTGGGGGAAAGCCCTTTGCGGGCAACACTGTTACCCCCTGGACAACTTGCATGGTTTCAACCTATGATCTTAGTGAAGCCTTAGCATCGGCAGCACTGGAGTCACTTAGAAGGGGAAGCGGGGAGAGAGGCCCTGCAGAGCGAGGGGATGTGCGTGGAATTCACATCACACCTGGGTGTGGAGGGCGACGGGTTGCGGGGGACTGGAGGACGGACCTGACATGGGCTCCCGGTGAGCCGGGCCACAGGCCTTGCCTTCAGTGGGATGAGAGCAGGTTGAAGTAGAATCACCAGAGTATGTTCCCATAGGGAGAGCTCTGTGTGGCAGGTAGTCCCTGGTTCCTCGGGGGGGAAACAGCAAGGGATTGTGGTCTCGTTGGTGCCTGAGAAAAGTGTTTATTGCTCAGGTGCACCCCCCCCACTTCCACTTGAGACCCACGACTCACCTGGACTCACCTGCCGTATTGACCGTGTTTGTCCAGTTGTGTCCCCTCCCCCACCTTGAGTGCACATTACATTTGTGGAACGATGGGCAGAGATCAGGGTTGCTCTGTAGCCACGCGGCCACTTGCCCTCCCTGTGTGGGCACCAGGCTCCAGCCCAGGCCTCAGCTGTGTCCATCTGTGTGCTCACCAGCCGGACAACCCAGGGCAGCTTCTCTCTTCCACACACGTCAGAGCGGATTGTTCGGCCCCCTGGCTTTCTCTCTGTTCACTGTTCCTGCAACCAGGAGTCCTGTTACTCACTCATGTGAGAACTGACATTCCAGCTGACATCCTGAGTGACTTATGTCCACATCTGTGGTTACAGGCTGTGCGAGCGGAGCTGGGGTGTCTGGGGGGCTCCGTTGAGGGAGCTGATGATCTTATGCAGCATTAAGTGATTACACGCCCGGGAGGTTACCTGGCATTAGCAAGGTGGAGGTTGTGGGGAAGGAAGATATTCACCTAATAGGTCACATTCAGACAGGAGTCGACTGCTCAGCCCCTCTCTGAAACCACTGTGCTTTGGCGTTTTCCTCCATTTATTTACTCTCTGTAGTGACCCTGTTTGGTCCATCATTGCAGCCTGACAGAGTGACAGACTGGTCTCCGTTGGGTTAGTCAGCATGTTCTTTGATCCACGACATTTGCTCCCTGTAGACATTTAAGTCAACACAATCAGTGTTTGTGGTCGGTGGTTCAGTGTTGTTACCGGGCTGATGGACGGGTTTGGGTCTTTGCATCCAAAAGACTGCTCACATGTGCTCCCCCCCCCAACATACCACTCCCAACAACACAAATATTGACTACACCCATCATTCATTACCAGTAAAAATTTGGAGCAATTATATTTTTACTGCGCTTGCCTTGAAAGACACCATTAGTTGCTTTATTGCCTGTGAACTGGAGCCAGTTTCGGTGACCCGAGAGCCCGAGGAACCATTTGCGGCTCCGGAAGGCACAGGGTGGTGTCTGAAGTGAGACCTCGAGCCTCTCCCAGCCTTGGACTCGGGTTCCTCCCGACATGGAGAAGCCGGGCTGCCTTGGCAGTGACTGTGGATTCCCAGGCAGGCTCAGTTCAAAGACAGGTGGGCCTGTGTGAATTAAGAATCTGTCAGCTTTCTTTAAAGAGCATGAGAAATGTTCCAAGTCATCTTAGAAATAATCAGGGGCAAATGTTTTTGACCGTTGATGGTGATGGTCTCATCCAGGGGCTGAAGGAACTGAGGTTCTGAGGGGCGTCCCCCCAGCTTTCCTCTTTACCTCCCGAGTCCTGTCTTTCACAGGTGGGCGTGGCCCACACAGAATAATCCAGGTGCCTTGGATAGTGTCCATTCAGGCTGTCAGAAATGCAGAACCCCCTTCTGGAATTTGAACCTGTGCCCTGATCCAGCCTGGCTGTGGGTTTCTTCTCAGTCGGGAAAACCTGACCACTTAGAAAGTACACGGTTACTCACCAGGAGTGGCTGCTCCTGTGTTACAGACGTACTGAGCCTATGTGTGGCATGTCCTCTCCCCTTCCCCAAGAAGGAAAGTGAACTGTGATGACTGAGGTCTGACAACCGGGACACCCCACCTCCGCTGTCCCCATCATTTGTGTTCGGTTCACATGTGAACTATGACCCCAAGCCCCACATCCCTGAACTGCCACCTGTCTTCAGTATCAGGTGAAACAGCTTAGTCGTAGGTTAGCAAGGGCTTGAACATGTTCTGGAAGCTCCCAAGATACAGAAGAGGTGCTGTGGGGTCCAAGGCCCCTTGGTCCAGGAGAGTTTTCGGGGTGGATTCCACACTGTGAGCTGAGGCTCAGGTGCTTGTTGGTGGAACATTTCCTGAAAGCCAGTGCCGTTCCCACTCGAGTGGAGCTGGGCTGAGCTGGCGTCTTCTTTAAGGTCTTGAACTAGTGAGACGGGGACCATGAGTGAAGAAGGCTGGCCTCTCGGTCCCTCTGAAGGACCCTCCCTCATGTCACTGTCTCAGGAGCCACGGTGTCCTGCGCTATCGGCCTTGAGTGTGCACTGAACTCACCTGGGGGGCAGGGCTGCTTTTGGTTTTTTAAGCAACTGCCTTTTCCACAAAGTGCCCATAGTGAGAACAGGCGCCCCTGAGACCTGGACCGATGTGGTTTCCCTCCAGGGGGTTGGTGGGTGGGAGGGAGGGAGGGTGGGTTCTGGAGCAGCTGATGCGTCTTAGACTCCCTGAGCAATCAGTCCCAGCTTGCTCTCATTGAATTACATGTTCACTTATTCTCGTTTGAGATTAAAAGCTTGATTGTATTTCCGAGTGCCGTGTGATTGTACACGCGTCATTCTCGTGTGTGACAGTGAGGCCTGGAGTGGGATTAACGACGTGGCTGCTGCAGGAAGAAGGAAAACAGCTGTTTCTCAATCTATAAGACCGTGTCCTGAGGCAGAGACAGTGGGCTCCATGGAGGACGTGGTCACTGTGGACCGTGGACCTCAGGGTGGCGCCCTCACCTCCCTGTGATGGAGAACCGTGGACTCGGGCTGCAGGTGGTTTTCTTCTCTGTATTTTGAAGACGGATGTTTAACTACAACCACTGGGGCTTCCATCACAGCAGCCAGGACCCAGATGTGAATTTTAATCAGTCGCTCAGCCACAGAGTCTTCGTGAGCCTGACAGTTTAAAGGACCCATTAGTTAATTAGGAGATGACATGGCATGTGGGTCCCAGGGCTCTGGCTGCCTCCTGTCTCAATTTTCACATCCCTGTTTGACAGGTGGGATTACATCATTACCTGTAGTTTCCCTCTTTACCCCCACTGTGAAATGAAAACATTTGAGCTTCGCTTATCTGTGATGTCTTCCTGTTTCTCAAAGACCAGGCTTCAGATGAAACTCAAAGGAACATACAAGAAAGCAGGTTCAAAGGCTTGTGAAAATCAGCCTCTGACCCAGCACCCCCCACCCTGTGGGAGAAAACACAGGTTCTTCATAGCGGTGGGAGCTGTCGTCATGGTGACTGGTTTAAACGTGAAGGCACCTGTTGTGACTGGGAGCTGCAGGTGTGGGTGTGCCCCAGGTGTGGGATGCCCCCAGGTATCTCCAGGGCTCCTCCGACTCAGGTGTTAGGTGTTGGGAGAGCCTGCAGGGGTGCCACAGAATATTTTGTCCGTGCTTCTTGCCTCCCACTGGTGGCTGGAGCTGAGCAGGGAAGCGTGAACCCCTTTTCTCATGAGGAACAGACCAGGCAGCGTTTATTCAAACAGCCCAAACCATTTTGTGGGAGAGCCAGCAAAGTAGGTCACCATTTAGTAAACCATGACATTTGCAAAGTGCAGCTTTTTCCTGTTGAATCCAGAAGTATGTTTGCAGCCTGATCCGCAGGTCACTGCTGGGAGGAGATGAGAGCCTGTGAGGTCCATGTCGTCAGGACACCCACTGTTCTCACAAGGTGCTCACCCTCCAAGTCATGGACCACCTGCGCGAAAAGCAGGTGCTCAGGCTGACTGGTGGTCCCCACTTTGAGGGACATCCAACACCTCAGCCCCCAGGACGGGGGATTCTGATGCCCCGAAGTCTGAGTAGTTCTAAGTATCTTGGGGTTTCTTTCTTGTTATGACATTGCTCCTTTGCAAAGTTTCCTTTTATGTAAAGTTTGCATCAGGGAATCTGCCCTCCACTCCTATAGAAGGTGCAGACCTCATTTCTCCTCTGACACGGGGGGAGCCCACAGAGGGACAGATGCAGGGATTGAACAGTATGTGTGTTTTCAAGAGGTTGGCAGGAAGCAGGGGAGGTGCCACCCATGTGGGTCTGAATCCTCCCGTCCTGTGTTCTGTCCCCGGAGCTGGGACAGGCTGGGAACAAGCGACGTGGGAGAAGGCGGGGACAAGTTTGTGAGGTGCAGGGCCATCTCTCCTGTTCACTCAGCCAGCAGACACCTGTCTCCTGACACTGTCCCAGGGCTGGACCAGGTGGCAGCCAGGCCCAGCCCTGCCCCAAGGAGCTGGGGTCCCCCGCAGGGATAGTCACCATTCGTTCTGAAGTGGGCAGGGTGGTGCAACACTGAGATATGGATAGTTGAGAACTAATCCATACCGGGTGCCAGCAGAGGCCTTTCTCAGGAGGTTCCCCTGTGCTGAGGTGGGTGCTGGGTGGGTAAGGAGAAGGGGACAGTCCTGCCTGGAGCCCACAGGGGAGCCCAGGACGGGCCTGGCAGGCGGGTGGGTGTGGAACATGCCTGAGGAGAAGCTGACAGGCTAGGACCAGAGGCCCGGGTGTGGAGTTCCTGGTGGAGACTCCTGTTCCAATCCACGATGAGACGCCCTTGGAAGGGTTACGGAGGTGAAGGGAGTGAGCCTGTTTCCTTCCTGTGCCGACCAGCTAGGCTCCTGCGTGGGGGGAGCTGGACAAGGGGCACACCTTGGGGGCAGCAGCCATATCCTCGAGTCACAGGGTGGAGGAGGTAGGAGTCTGAGGTGTCGGAGGTGTCAGGGGGCATGGAGCCCAGCAGACATTCTGAGGGACAGGCTCTGGGCTGAGGCCAGGCAAGGACAGGTGTGGCTCCATATGTGGCATGAGCAGTTGCGGTGACCCTCCTCGGAGACTAGGACACTGAGCCCGTGACTTGCTGGTGGACCCACAGGGCCCCTCACAGCACCGGAGCAGACAGAGTTCAGTGCTGGCAGCAGCCTGTCTCCCTTCTCTGCCAGCTTCCACCTCTGCTGCTGCCCCTGTGACAGCAGGTGACAGCAGGACACGGGCTGTCCTTCCTCTCCTCCCGCTGACGCAGCCCCATTCCTGCACCTCAGTGTCGGGGTCTGAGAAGTGGGAGCAGATGTGTCTGCTGGCCACCAGCTACTTGAGTTTTACTGGGGCCAGTTCGATCATGTCGCAGGGGTGCCTGGCCTCCCGGTGAAAGGTGGCTTTATTCCTCAGGCCCCGTGACACCTCCTCAGGGGACGTGGGAGTCTTCCAGAGACAGTCTGTTCTTTGTGAAGGGAAGGGGGTGAAGGCTGTGGAAGCGGCTGTGAGATTTTCAACATCAGCCAACTGCCTGAGAAGGTACCTGTGCATCAGTTTCCTCCTCCAGGCGAGGGGGTGGTCATCTATGAAAAGGTTCCTTTTACCTTGAGGGCCAGCTCTTCATGGAAATAAATGCCGTGCCTCTGAGCTGAAAGAAAAAAGGGTTTTTTAAACCGTCGAACTCAGTGGGACAGGCTTGAGTGGAGGGGAACCTGTGTGTCTCCCTGCTTTCCTGGCCCAGGACGTGGGCACAGCTGCGGAGTCCAGCAGCGTGGCTGTCACACGCAGGTCTGGTGGTCCGTGACAGTCCCCTGGCGTTGTGGTTCAGTAGCAGCAACGTAGCTGTGGGGATGGCATGGGCTGGTGACGCCTCTGCCTTCCAGGTGGCCAGGCTGCCCTGGGCAAGTCACTCTCTGCTCTGGGACCTGAAACTGCCCTTTGGTGACGATCACCTGCTTGCTCGCCGTAGGACAGCCTCTGTCCTTACCTTACCCCTGGTCACTTTGCACTGCTGGGTGTATGTCAGAATTTGCATTTTTACATTTATTCACGTGTGGAGGATCTTCCCTGCAACTTAGTAAAGCACTAGACATTATGGGAACGTTAGTCAAAACGTGTCCATTCCATAAACGCATTTATGTGGCGTCATCATCTGCAGCATTAACTACATTCCATATCATCAGGAATTTTATGATATATTAGAAAAGAATTTCTACTTCGCTTAAGTGCGTTAGGGGTTGTCCTGCGAGACTTGGCTGGGAACGCAGGCGTATTTATTTGTAGCTGCCAGAAAATGGCTTGCGGAACCATCATTGTTTTTTATTACTCCCACCACTGGAGCACTCGCTCGTTAATTAGAGAAATTTCAACCGCCCTAGTTGGCAATTACAGCTCTGTGGCATCGCTGGTTATGAATAGTCAATGAGAGCTGATTAATATGCATGAGCCGCGGTATATATACACGTGTGCATCGGAGCACAATGCAGCTGCCAGCTCTGAGGAGGGAGCGAGTGCGCGTCTGTGCCGCTGCCAGGAGGGAGAGGGTGGGGAGCGGGCGCTCCGCAGGGGGCCCGTCGAGCGCAGCCGCCGCTCGAGGCACCTGGGCACGGAGGGCTACTCCCCTGGGTGCTGGCGCGTCCGGCGCCTGCCCTGGACGTTTCTTTAAACATGGGATGCAGTCTGTGCAGCCTGCGGAAGCCACAGGAGCAGTACCGGTTACTCTACGAAGTTTGTCAGGTAACCCTTGCCTTTTATCCTGTGCAGTGGATGGGTGCTCACCGGGCGGACGGCAACTTCTGGGGAAGGCATTGGAGGTTTTTGTGCATGTTTGTGTTCTGCAGGACAGCCTGACTTATCTGCATATTTTCTGTTAAATCTCTTACTTTCCATCCCAGTGGCACTTAGGTGTGTGTAACTGATTATGTAAACAGATGCCAAAGAGTCATGTCCCAAAGCTCCTGCACCTGCTCTCTGCGGAGCATCAGGCAGGTGTCTTAGGAAGGACCGGAGCCTGGCCCTGTACCCTCTGCACGCGCTGCAGGCGATGTGGTCGATGACCGATGCGTCCTCGCTTGTCCCTGTCCACAAGTAGCTCGGAGGCGTCTGCTGCATGTCCTCTCAGCAGCTTCTCACAGGACCTGTGGCTCAGGTCCGTGCTCCGCTCTCACCACGTCTGCACCTCCCTCTGGGAGAATTTTAGCAACTTCAGGAGCAAGTGGCTTGATCTCGGGGACTGTTGTCCACAGCAGGTGACTTCTGTCTCGTTACTAACACCATGAAATTTGAGAGTGGGTGGGATACTTAAAGTATAACCCAGACCACTTATCTGACATTTGTGTTGAGTGTTTTCTTTTTATCTCTTTTTTGTTTTTTTATTGAATTTATTGGGGTGACATTGGTTGATAAGATTATATAGTTTTCAGGTGTACAATTCTATAAGACATCATCTGTATATTGTATTTGTGTGTTCAACACCCCAATCAAGCCTCCTTCCATCACCATTTATTCCCTCCTGTTTTCTTTTTAAGTATTCAGGTCCTATCCTGAACTGGGAGGTTTTTATACGGTATTGGCAGCCTAACTGGGCAGTTAAGTGTTTTCCTCTTAAATTATTCTGACGCCTTCAGATTTTTCTGTAGTATTCAAAAAATTGTAATCCCATTAAAAAGTTTTTTTTAATATAAGAACATTAGAATAAGTTGTTATAGTGAGAAAAAAGGTTCTTGTTTCTTAACTTATCACAATAAGTAGTATATTAATATATTCTTTAAGGGCCAGACTTAAGTGGGAAAAGAATTTGATTAGCGGTCCATTGGGTGTCATTTTCACACAGGCCACCAGAGGGCGCAGCACTGAAAGGCCCCTGAGCCCCAGCGGGCTGCCTCTGTCTGATGATACCCTGACCCCGAGGAATGAACGGGGTGCTTGTGTCTTCTCCACGCCGAGGCACAGAGAGGGCCAGACAAACCACTCGGGGCGTGTGCCCCTCCTCCCACGTGCGACAGAACACGGTTATCTGAAACAGGCTTTGGAAATACACTCTATGCTCAGGACTGCAGTCTGGAGCAGGTGGGAGTCGGGGCCCATCCCTTCTGTGATCCTGTGGTGATGCCATAACCCTAAATTTGCCAAGTTGTCCGGTGCAATCAGCAGTGAGCCCTGTTCTCAGTGAGTCGGTCATTCAGGAGTGAGGCAGGAAGAGGAACCATCACCAGTTGTATTTCACACGTTCACTGCCGCGTGCAAGATATAGTGCACAAAATGTTTTAACTCGTTTTTTTTCCTTTTAACCATCGATGCACAAAAATATTCTTCCGTAGCCGCTGCTGTAGGAGTATCAGTTACACCGGCAGCTTCCAAAGGTCGCCCCACACACCTGCGAATCCGTGTTAGCCAGTGGTTTATTCCTGTGTTGTGTGGGCTCCCCCGGCCCCCAAACAGAGGGACTCTGGGTTCTGTTTGTTTTTCACGTAGTGAATTTATGTGGAAATATATCTGGCCCAAGTATCGTGCAGTGAATCGCTGATAAATGACTCCCATCTGGAATACACTTCGTCAGCAATTTAGGAAGCCATGCAGATTCATTTTCGGGAAACTCAAACTACTCTTCGGACCCATTGCCCTTGTGCCAACTAAGTAGAATCCCCCTTCTCCCATTGTTTGGGAGTCCTGAACCGTAGCAGAAAGGAACCCACAAAACACATGCAGGAATTAAGTGCATCCCCACTCTTGTTATGCGAAGCCTTGTTAGAGCAGAGAAGCGCAGGTTTCCATACATTACAGTTCCAGAAGGTCAGTGTGTCTGGCTCCAGTGAGCCTGCCTAACGGCAGCACACAGAGGATCAGATATTCTGGGGCTCAGACTTGGTCCTTTCCGCACCCGGGGATAATTCAAAGAGAGGCTCTTCATTAGGCCTTTGGCAGGCTGCCTACAGTTTCTTTTGGGGGCTGCTGTGAGCGTAATGATGCTGAACAATGGCTCTGTCTCTGCTGCACACACCTTATTGTACCTTTAATCACATTAGAAAAACACCAGCGCGGGAAGTTGTCTGGCCTGTAAAGGGCACTGCAAAGAGCGCACACCTGTCAGTGGTCTGCGCCAGGCTGAACAGTGCACGGAGATGTTGGGGGTTATTTGGAGCCCTTCTCTGGGGAGCACAAGCCTCACCTCCTGCCTACCCTGGGGTTGGAAGGTCAGCTGAGTTACAGCATTTCTTTGGCTTTATGGTAACCGTGGTGTCCTGGGGAGCATTGAGACAGGGCCTGTGCCCGCTGGAAATTTAAATGTTGTTAGCAGTGGCTTCCTGCTTTGGAGCTTTAGCCTGTCTTGTCACTTTGCTCAGCACTGTCCAGGCAAAAGGACACGGAAGTAGGAAGATGCTCTCAGGTCATCGAGGGGTCGTCCTCTGCTTGGATAAATTCACTGGCCCAGGAGATCACGTGTTCGGGGGGAAATGGGAGCTTCGAGGCTCTTGGCTATGGCTGGAGGCCAGTGAGAGCTGGTCGCCTGGTTTGGGGGAAGGGGTGGGGTGGGGAGGAAGTGCTCGCAGGGCTGGGGGTGTCTGTGGCTCTGCTGGCTCTACCCGCTGAGCCGTTCCAGAGCGAGGGGAGGGCCGGGCTGTGGGTGCGGAGCAGGGTCTTCAGGTGGAGGCCGAGGCTGAGCGAGGAGACCTGGGGAGCCCGGGGAGCACCCTGGGGGCTGACGGCGGCCCTGTGCACACTCACTCCGCCCCAGCAGGCCCGGGCGCCCCGCCCCGCACGGCGGCCGCCACTCGGCCGAGCGGGCGCCTGGCACCGGCGGCGGGGGAGCGGAACCGACCCGCGGGGCTGGGCGCGTTTCTCCGGGGCCGGGCCGTCTGTCCAAACCGCTCGTCACTCCTGCCGGCTCCGGGTAGGGGCGGCGCACGCCCTCCATCGGTCAGGCAGCGCCGCGGGACGGCGGGGCCCGTGCCCAGACCCGGAGCCCGGCAGCCCGTGGGCCGGACGGGCCTTTCCTCGGGGTGAGGCCGGGCCAGGCCCTTTCCTCGGGGCGGGCTTCTGTCCCCCACCACTGCCTGCCCGTCAGTCGCAGTGGAAGGTCAGCCGCCTTTATGCTGATGAAGCGACGAGGACTGGCCCAGGGTGCACCGGGGCGGGCCGCCCCCTTCCTGCCGGGCTCCCCTTCCTGCCGGGCCCCTCTTCCTGCCGGGCTCCCCTCTTCCTGCCGGGCTCCCCTCTTCCTGCCGGGCTCCCCTTCCTGCCGGGCCCCTCTTCCTGCCGGGCTCCTCTTCAGGCACAAAGCCTCGGGGGCCGTAAAGGGGCCCCGGCTTCCCTTAGGGACCGAGGCCGGAGGGTTCCCATGACGCCCTGCGCGCGTCATAGCCTAGGCTGAGCTCCCATGATGCCTTGCGCGCCGCTCTATCCCAGCACTGAGCCCTCCCATGATGCTTTGCGTGTCATTGCGCCCCAGCACTGAGCCCTCCCATGATGCCTTGCGCGCCGCTCTGTCCCAGCACTGAGCCCTCCCATGATGCTTTGCGTGTCGCTGTATCCCAGCGCTGAACCCGCCCATGATGCTTTGCGTGCCATTGCACCCCAGCCTGAGCCCGCCCATGATGCTTTGCGTGCCACTGCACCCCAGCACTGAGCCCGCCCATGATGCTTTCGTGCCACTGCACCCCAGCACTGAGCCCTCCCATGATGCTTTGCGTGCCACTGCACCCCAGCACTGAGCCCTCCCATGATGCTTTGCGTGCCACTGCACCCCAGCACTGAGCCCTCCCATGATGCTTTCGTGCCACTGCGCCCCGCACTGAGCGCCCGCTGGTGCCTGAGTCTCCCCTCGCCTCCCGCCCCCTCGCCGTCCCTGGGCGCTGGGGCAGCCTCGCTGCCCGTTTCGCAGCGCGGGAGGCGGCGGGAGGCGTCTCGTCTCTAACGCGCGCTCGCCGCAGCCTGGGCGCAGAGGTCCCCCGGGCCGGGCTCTCGGACCCGAGCTCAGCGTGCTGGTCCCCAGCCCCGTGCCCGCAGGTGGCGTCGCTGGGCTGCGGGCCAGCGGGACAGCGCCCGTCTGCGCGCCCCCCGGACGGCCGCCCTCGGGCTGTCCGCGGCCAGCGTTTCCGGCGCCGGCGGCGCCCTCCGGGCACGGGCTGTGCGGGGCCCGTGCGGCCCGCGCTCCCCGCTGGGTGTGGTCGGACCAGCCGGCGTGGCCGGGGCCGGGGCAGCCGGGCCTGAACGGGTTGAAGAGCCTCGGAGGGGTCAGGAGAGTGGAGCGTGGGGCGACCCACCACGGCCAGCCTGTGTGGACATCGCCGGGCACCGTCTTGAAGGGTCGGCGGATAGCGGGGACTCCAGAGAGGCTGTCGGGCGGGCTCCCCAGAAATAGCAGGAAGGGTGGGGGCTGCGTAACAGACTCGGCGTCGGCCATCGACTCCACGCGTTCCTTGTTGAGTACCTGAAGCCAAGGATGGGCGGGCGATGCTGCGGTGTCCCAGAGCTAGTAAGGGCGCTGTCCTCACAGTAGGTACCACCCGGAGGTGGGGGGACACAGGCGGACATGCACAGTGACCAGCCCTGTGGAGGCTGGTGCCCAGCGCGAGGGGCCGGGGCCCGGCCAGGTGGCCAGGCTGGGCCAGGAGGCGCTGGGCCGGCGGCCTGGACATCCCGGAGAGCGCGTCGTTGGCAGCACTCCAGTGCACACATGTCCCGCAGGCGACATGTCCCGACCCGGCTTTTTCTCCAGGGGCTTCCCAAGTTTGATACGCGCTCACCGAGTGAAAGCAGCTGAAAACACTTCCAGAAGTGTGACAGTGCTGTGTACGTGCTGGTGTGACTGGTGTGTATCCAGAAGAAGAAATGTTTTTGAAGGATTAAAAATAAAAATGTTAACCATTTTCTCTCCAAACTGAAAAGCTGATGGGGGGACGGGGGAACATACACTTTCCATTCACACATTTCAATGTATATATATATTTAGAGTTATGTGCTCACATAATAAAAGGTAGTCTGTATGGTGCCCAGATAGAGTTCACACTCAAAGCCGAGGAGAGCAGTCGGGTCAAGAATAACGTCCAGGAATTTCCTCGGACATACAGCGGCTGTTAGCTCTGCAAAATGTTTTCCAGTGAGCTCGTCCATGGAGCATGGTGCATGGGGTCAGAGAGAAGCTCCGAGAGCTTCAGGCTCTTGCTGTCTAACTCAGAAAAGGTTTGAGAGGAAAAATTCTTAACTAACAAAGCAGGGGAATATCTTACTGATGCCTGAAGCCACTGAAGGGAAGTGCTGCTCCGTGAGGGGGGGTGATGGTTTTGCTGCCCATGACCTTGTCTCTTTCCTCAGACCCACACATGGTTTTGCCAAAATGCAGCTGCCAGTGCCTGTCCACCCAGCTGAGCACCTGTGCTGACTTCCCAGAAGCATCTGAACATAAGCAGCACTATGGTTCGCTCCTGCTCCCCTCTGAACAGTTCACTCTTTAAATATTGTCTTCATTCTTGATCCGGCCTTAAGTTTGACATAACCTAAATCCTGTACACACCACTCTTCTGCCCCCCCCCCCCCCCGGAAAACTCTACATCTCGTATTCTAATTGCATTATCAAGTGTGTGTTTGGTCCATTAATTCTTCCCCAGATGATTTGCATCTTGTGGGTTTCTAGCAAATTCTACCCATGTCTAATAAATCATCTTAGAAAACGCTGCTGGTCCTTCTCTGTCACAGCTCTTAAGCCAGTAAAGCTTTTAGTTTGTTGTTTATCTCAAGCCGACTGGCACCCCAAGTTCCCTGACAGAAAAGGACCAAGGGCTTTGCTCTGCAAACTTTGGCTCTGCCTGCCTCTGGGTCTCAAATTGCCACCAGCCTTTCTGTTCACATGGGGCCAGAGACGCTGTCCCCAGCAGGTGGAGTTAGGCCTGTCTCCTGTGGACAGAACCACACTGGGCTCTGGGGCCAGCGAAAGTGCTTGTCTGAGGATCTGATCCAGGCAGATCTGCACCCCACCAAATGCCCTGCTCAGAGCTCACCGGACCTGGTTCTGCAGGTGAGCAAAGCCTCAGGTTGGAGTTACCACTTGGCACCACAGGCCTGAACTCGGCCTGCCCAGGTGTGCGTGTTGGTTGCTACAGGTCCCTCCGCCTTCTCATCACAGTCAGATTCCTGGTGGCTGAGCCCACAGACTCCCCTGAAATCTCTGTGGTTTGAAATCACAGTTGGGGCTCCCACAAACTGACCCTCAGGGATGGGGGTGCTGGTTGTCTTCCATGGGTTCTCTTTCCCCAAAGGAGGAACCAGAGGCTCAGAGGACACCTGTCTGCGTGGTGCAGGGGCCCTGCAGGAGAGGCAACGGGTTAAGGTCAACCTCTTACCCTCTAATACACCTGTCTCCATGCAGGGGGGCCTCAGCCTCACCCTGCATTCTTGGGTTCTCTCAGCTGTGCCCTGTCTTGGAACCACCTATGTCACCGTCTTGGTGATATCAGTCCAATAATTTTTTTTAATCCAACCTAAATCAGGGCTTAAAACCTTTTATTTTTTATTATATGGTTTATTTCTATCTCTTAATTCCAACAGAATCTAAGTTTTAATTAGTTTGAAAACATAGGTGTGATATTTTACAGAATGAAATCACTGCCCCCGTATTTAATTAAATGAACCCTATAAAAGTTGGGTTTTATCCAGGGGCATAATTTATAGGAGGCCGATATTTTAAATTGCATCAACACTTTTACTGGGTCATTTGCACCTGTAATAGAAACAGGTGATCACAAGGCACGGGTCCTCAGAAACTAAATGTTCTCCCATAAAAAGATACTTATTTTTTAATTTGGAGAGAGTATGGACTGTCTTTTCCAAATATCATATTAAAAAATACCCTGAATTGCTTGCACTCATGTCATAGAGAACTTTGCAGGATTTTTGGGCTCCAGTTTTGAAAGGTGACAGAAGGTGTGTGACAGTGGTCTCACCAATGGAATTTCTAGGTGGACAGTGTGAGTCCAGCCTCTTCCTGGGTCTTGGCTCAGTTTGGGTTCCAGAGAGTGCCCAAGAAATTTTTCCAAGTGGCAGCCATCATCCAGGAGAGGAACAAGTCTGAGTGACCACAGCAGATACTGTCTGGATGAGTGAGTGACTAGAAGGTGGGCAGGTGGGTTGTCAGCGAATTTTACCTCCAAATGGACAAACCCCCAGCCCTGCAACAGTCCTCAGCATGTGGAAAAGATGGTTGTGAGCACCTCGGACAAGTAACAGTGGGCACGTCACAGCCTTCAGAGGGACCAGGAAGGAATTGTCCCACATCCTCTGCACAGTCGTCTCGTCTTGGGAGACCTTACGGCACAGGGCCTCCTCGAGTCCCTTAGTGTCTGGTCATATTTGCAGCTGTGATACCCAGAGACAAACTGATTGGATTTTCACCATAATTGCACCTGTGTCCCAGGGGACCCACCAGAGCCTTAGGTGAATAACTTAAGCATTTAATTCATAATAAAGTTAGCAATCAGCATTTTTTGTTCCACAACAGTCCATTTACTTGGTTTTAGAGCTGCATACGCTGTTGTGAAAGCAATCTGCTCAATTGGGCGCGTTAATGATACTGAGCCTGACCGGCCTCGGTCCCTGGATGCGCATTCCCTGTGATTGCAGCCATCACCATCGCCGCCGTGGAACACAGACGCAGCTCTGATCCGGGAGTGAAGGCTGTCGTTCTCGGCTGGCTGGCAGCCTGAGTCATCACCTCACCGAGCCTCTCAGTGATGTGATTTCAAGATGACAGCGTAATAAGTGTTATGTGCGCAAGGTAATTCAAAACAAATTTGGCTGCAAGAATGGATGGCCTAGGTTAGTGAACTCCCGCCTCGTCTCGCCTGTTAGGGGGATGTAATGATGCCTGAGATGCCCTGTTGAGAGCTTGTGTCAAGGGCGAGTCCTGTAAAATATATCTACCCCACCTCCTAAAGAAGCCCTAGGGATTCGAGGACTGAACGTATTAACGTGGGTGTTGGCAGTGGGAACACGAGATGGGCAGGGAGCTCCCCACGTACAGAGGTCCTGTCAGGTGACCAGACTAAGGCTGCATTTTGCTTCTTTGATTTGTAGATTATTTTCTCCTGGGAAAATGTGACTATCCTGGTGTAGGGTCCCCATGAGCACTGGTTTTGTAGTAAATTCCTATCATTTGCATGTTAGGCTTCATAGGCAGATCACCTCATTAAGCTTCACAATACCCCCAACACTTCAGTGACATTTATGTTGTAGGTGAGGAGAGGGAGGCTCAGAGAGGAGAGTTAAATTGCCTGAAGTCCGAGTCAGGGTTCTGGCCGTGGCCTGGGGGTCCCTGTGCACTGTGCATGCCACCCCTGAGCCGTGAGGAAGGAAGAGGTCACTGGGTCACTGTGTAGAGGGGTTTATATGAGCTGTGTTTGATTAACATGTATGTGGCAGTGGGCTGCCAGCGTCTTTCCCTTCCGTTACTGGGTTAAGTGACATGGACTTGTCAGTGTTTCTCTGCAGAGATGTGAGAAGCTGAGGGACTTGTGAAGGTGTCTATTCTGCAGAGTGATTCCTATACCAAGATGTTACATTTAACGCCTTTAAGCAGCAAACCGACCACTCGGAAGATACGGAAATATTTTGGAGCGTGATGAAGGTCATGCGGTGCAGTCATTAGACATTCACAAACTATGGGAACATGATGTCCTGTTCCTCTGCTGTGGAGGGTGGGAGGGGGGAAATTAAGTGGCTGCACTTCCATGTTGCTGGGAATTATTTCATTTTCTAGAAACGAGGTTCTGGCTCTGTTTCCTCTCACGTAAGCTCTAGAGGCAGCCGGGCTGAGTTAGTTCTGGTGGGGCCACTGGAGAGAACCCTGGACGCAGCATCTAAAGTCTCAGCCACCACCAACCACCAAGGTAGCCTCGTGTCCTTGACGCCGCTGGAGGGGAGAGATGAGGACTGTGATGAGAGAACAGCAGTATCGAGGGCCAGGCACATGGGGAAACACACAGCAGCTTAACCAGCTGTGTCTCCCCAGCGTCAGCCGCGGTGTCGGCCACCCGAGCCCCTTCGCGATACCCATTTATGGCCTGTGTTATTCCCTTAATATTTTCAGTTGACTTTTTAAAGAAAAGCAAAGGGTTCATTTAAAAAGGAAACTTCAGCCCAGCCGGGCGTGGCTCAGCGGTTGAGCGTTGACCTAGGATCTAGGCGATCAGGGTTCGATTCCTGGTCAGGGCACATGCCCGGGTTGCAGGCTCCATCAATGACTCTCTCATCATGGATGTTTCTATCTCTCTCTCTCCTTCTCCCTTCCTCTCTCTGAAGTCAATAAAGATATATTAAAAAAAAAAAAAGGGAACTTCATATCACTTCCATAAAGGAAACGCTAATGTCACCTGACACAGGCTGGGGCAATGCCCCATTGCAACATGACAGTGTAATTAACTTCTAATCGGCTGTTACTGCTGATAGCGGCTCTGCGCCTGAGGCTGCTCTTTCTCTCACAGGCTCGGTGATGAGCTTGTGTTAAAGACCTTCCACTGGGGAGCCACGACGTCCCGCTGTGAGATTTAGTGTTTAGTGCAGGATCTGTGGACCTCCAGACGCGCCCCTCCCGCCAGGCTCTCCTCAGGAACCCGAGACGGGGAGAACTGCAGTCCCTGACATCCCCATGCCGTCCCTCCTCTTAACTGCTTGCCTGTGAAAAGTCTTTCCAGATCCTGCCTAATTAGAAAATCTTGTCCCACCCTAAATGCTTTCGACAGGTCAACGGCAAAGACTTATCCAGAGCGACGCATGACCAGGCTGTGGAGGCTTTCAGAACGGCCAAGGAGCCCATTGTGGTCCAGGTGCTGAGAAGGACGCCGCGGACCAAAGCGTTCCCGGCCGCACCCGAGTCGCCGCTGGTGGACACGGGCACCCAGACTGACATCACCTTCGAGCACATCATGGCTCTCTCCAAGATGCCCCCCCCGGCACCGCCCGCGCTGGAGCCATATCTCTTGCCGGAGGAGTAAGTAGCGCCCACCGCTGTGCCTCCCTCTGTGTGAACTGTGCTAAGTAAAGAGGCTCCTGAGGCTGGGTGTCCCCTCCACGGGGGAAACAGTGAGCACGTCTTAAGTTTTCCTCCGAGTTGCTCATTCTTAACTGTATTGTTTATAGAGGCAATAAATTGAATCCTGTAACATATTAATTACTTTATTATGACCCTGGAACAGAGTTATTCAAATTATATTCTAAGAACAAAATTACTTACTAATGTCGTACAAGTTGTTTCGGAATGAAATTTAATCAGCACAGCGGCAGGGTGAAGGTTTCGTGGCTGCAGCGGGAGGGGAGCAAAGACAAAGTACAAAGTTGCGGTGGAAAGGGCGCCGGAGGCTGTGAGCTCCGGTTCTTGGGCCTCATTCCGAGCCTGGGCCCTGTCAGAGCCCAAGGTGCCCCCCTCGTGGGAGTTAAACAGCAGGTGGGATCACCAGGTTCATTACTCACACAGACTCTCCTTTGCCGTCTGCCGTCAGGGATGGGCGCCCAGCCTGCGAGCCCCACTCACCTGGTGCTCAAGCTGACGCCTGCCAGGCCGCTGGGCGACCTGCTTATTTCCCCTGGGCTTTACCTGCTGTGTTGAGGTGGGACAGTAACAGCCACCACACGGGATCGCTGGGTTAAGTGGAACGGCGTGTGGTAAACACTCCAAATGGGAGCAGCAGTTGTCCTTGTTTAGCGATTGATGTTCAATATTCAGGAAAAAATGGAAAGCAGGAAATTTTCTAAGCTCGGCTGCTGGCTTAAAGATGTCAGTTCAGTGTAGCTCCCCTCACGTGAGTTTGCACATCTGAGGGCCAGACGTCCACCTCTGGCCTTGGTCTCTGGCTGATGCCAGTCCCTCCTGTCTCTGCCCATGTTGCGCCCGGCTCAGGTAACTCACTGGCACGTTATTTCAAAGGGCGTTTTCACCTCATCTGGGGAACACCTGAGTGAAACCTGTTGGATTTGTAGTAGTACCTCAGTACCCAGAGTGAGGACGTGTCCCATGGCTCCCTCAGGCTCCAGGGCTCCCCTGCACCCCCGGTTGTCAGGTTTAGCTGCCACCAGAACCCAGACCAATGCCCAGGCTCGATGGCTACAGCAGACAAAGTGCAGGGGCAGAGCAGGGCGTGCGCACCCAGCTGTCACCTGTTACCTGCGTTCCGCACACTGGCCCTTCTGTGCTGAGGCCGCAGCTCTCCTGTGCTGCTCAGCTGACATTGGCAGCTGGATCTAAGGCAGGTCTGTCTCTCCTCAGCTCCCAGATTGTTATGTGACACTGGGCATCATCCAGTTGGTTCTATGGGACAACTGGCGGACACCCTGAGTGGGGTCATTCAAACCAGCCACCTGACGCTACAGAGCAAACTGCCTCTCACTGATGAGCCCATTCAGGCTGCTCCGGATGCTCACATGTTGAACTGTCACCATGACGGCCTTTTAGAAGCAAAACCCCTAATTTCCTCCTGAGCCTAGTTAATGTGACGTGACCTATCCCCAAGGGGCAATTTGGGAAATGTCGGGAGCATGGAGAGGTCAGACCTCTCCAGTTCTGCTGTAGGTCAGAGGTCAGCAGGAGTGTGTGTTGGGTTGAATGGGGGTGTTAACTGGATGCCTACCAGCCTGGCCTCCGGCAGCATGCCTGCACTGAACGCCCCTGGTGGGCCCAGGGTATTGAAAGCGGCCCGTTTGAACAACCACACAGGTCTGATCTCTCCTCCCATAACCACATTGCGGGAGGTGAGACCAGAGCCTGCTGACCACTGTGCTGACCTCTGAGAACAGGGAGGTCTGGTCCCCAGCCAACAATCAGGGCTGAAGCTCTGCATCCCCACCTGGCACCTTCCAGAGCTGCCAAATGAGCGTGTCTTGCATTTGGCTGCCTCTGCTCCGAGCGGGTCCATTCTGTGCTTCCAGAGACAAGCTGGGTTCTGAGAACTGCGGCACATAACGCAGTTTCTGTTTCCTGGAGACAGAAAGCTCAGTTCTTCTAGCTGTGTGTGTGCGTGCGTGTGCATGCATGTGTGGTGTGTACGTGTGTGCACAGGCACACACACGTACATACATTGCATACCTGTGCGTGTGTGCTTGGCTGTGACCTGGAACAGATTTCTGTGAGCACAGTCAGAAAGTTTGAAAAGATGCTGCCCTGAGGACAGTGAATAGCTGTGGTCGCAGCCCTTTGAACCAGCCTCAAGGCCCAGTCTGAGTGTTGCCTGAGATCCAAGCCTTTCTCCCCAGAGATAAGCCTAACTGTGAAGCAGTAGTGGTAAGTGTGAGTCCATCTTGTGCCTAGAGATGGGAGAGAAAGCAGGCATTTGGGTCACATGACCAGTGGACTAGGGAGGTCCTGTCTCCTCACGTCTGAACCCCTTCTTCCGGGGGAGATGGACTTGAGCACAAGTGGTGGGAATTCAGTGTCTGACCGAGCCGGGAGACACTGAGAGGCGTGGGTGTCAGGGCACCGGAGCCTGCACATGCCGGGCCCTGTGACCGGTGGTGAAACAGGCCCGGTAACCACAGGCGGCACCTCATAGCTCTTCTCTCTCTCTGCAGGCATCCCTCGGCCCACGAGTACTATGACCCCAGCGACTACCTGGGAGGTGTCCATCAGGACATGGACAGGGAGGAGCTGGAGCTGGAGGTGAGGGCATCTCGTTTCAGGGCCACATAACAACCAGTAAGTTCTCTGTAAGTCCAAACCGAGTGACTCCTGGAGAATTTCTTTTAAAAGAACGACTTCCCATTGCTCCAAAGGCATCTGAGGAATAGCACTCTAGCCTGGTGTCCTCTGGGTATTTTACACCTCAGAGTCCAGTTCAACATTATGTAGCAGCCAGAATCTCCAGTCATTTTTGGCCTCAACACTTCAAGGAAGTCTTGGATTTGCTTAATTTCTGCAAGATCAGTGTTAGAAAACTTTTAGCAAGGGAATCAGTAGGCAGACCTGTTGTTGGGTGTGGGCAGGTCCCCTTAAACACTATCACCTCTTCTAGAACATGAGCATAAACAGTGGTGACTGCAAGAGGAGCCGTAGGGAGCTCAGAGCAGTTACCGGAAGGTGTGCACCAAAGCCTGGCAGAGTCAGTGATAGGACTTCACACACCCAGGACAGGACTCTAAATAAATTTAAAAAAAACATGTAAATTTGTGCTTTGGGACGTGGTTATCAGGCTCTGTGTGGAGAGAGAAAAGCTCAGATCCACGTCCAAGCCTCTCAGAACGAACTAGCTCCACGGATGTCCCACGGGAGGACAATGCCTGAGCATGCTGGGATTTCCCAGGAGCAAGTGCACAGAGAAAAACAGACGTCCTCTGTTTTAAAACACACGAAATGATTCTATTTACCCAAGTGTCAGATCCCTGCCATTGGAAAACTGCTTCGAGTTAGAAGGATGGTGCCCACATACACTCCAGGGTCGAGCAGCCAAATTCATCTATAAATTTTCATGGATGGAACACCTGCTCTAGAGATTCCTGTTGGCAATTAAGAAAGAAAGCAGACATCCGAAGGAGGCTCTTCTCTTTATTTATTGTTTTAATTTCCCTGTTGGTTCATCAGTAGCTTCTATCCAGGTGTGGGGCTGCTGTCACCTATGTGTGTTCTGATGGCTTGATGCTGACTCCAAGGAGGGCAGGGGGCGCTGCTTCCCAAAGGGCATGGGGTGCTCCACCCCTGGGTCCTTAGAGCAGTCATGGGGTTGGGGGTGTCTCAGAGAACATAAGAGGTCCAGCCTTCAGCTTCCAGGCATAGCTCAGGGCTCCTCCAGAACCTTCCCTGGTCAGCCCTGCCCCCTGTAGTCACCTCCTCACCACTCTCCCAGTGTCCTGGGGACCCCGTCCACGTTTGTACCACCACCTGCCATCAAGACCGCCTGCTGCTGTCTCAGTCTGCACAGCGTGTCCCCCAGAGAAGGTGGACTGCTCCCTGCGAAGCCCTCTGACCCCTCAGCCCACTTCCCACCTGTCGTCCGGCTCCCCACTGGAATCCCAGGCCCTGAGAGCTGGGCTCTGGTCGGCCTCCTTCATGTGCATTGCTCTGCCTGGACAGTGCTGGTGCAGAGTGGGTGCCCCGTAAATACTTGTCAAGGAAAGGAGTAAATGTCTTGTTTCCCTAGCCCAAACTTAGGGTGAGGTGAAGGTGAAGGAAAATGCAGTCTTTTTAGAGACATCCTTACACCCCATGTAGCACTGTGCATAGGTAGAGGAGGTGTTGCGTTAATTTAAAGAATGTGCACAGCGGTCGGTCCTGGACCAGTATGTGAAGGGTTCTGCCTCGGGGACCCCCCTTCCTGCAGGTAGATGAGCCATCACATTGTCCTTTGGGACCCTCCGGGTAAGGCGTCTGCCAGCGGAACAGGAAGCCTGGCTCACGGGGTGGAGTGGTCCTCTTCATTGCCTTAACTGGACTATCGTTTCAGTTGCATCTGAAATGTCAGGCATAGATGCTCATTTTTATCCAGTGACCCATCCAGACCAATAAGCAACAGGACCCCGGTGGGGGAAGCTGTAATCCAGAGGATGCTGTGCATTATTCAGGCCAGTCTGATTAACAGTCTTTGAAATCTCATCTCCATCATCACAGACAGATGTGTGTTACCACTTCCATGCTTTCTGTGGTGAGCTAAGGCCTCTGCCTCCGCTGTCAGAATGAAATGTTGAGAATTTACAAAACACCCAATAACTCTGAGGAATTGTAATTTCCACTGAGCCCCAAAACGTGTCTGGTTATAAATGGTACGATAGCCACCGTCATTCCTCTGGCCAGGCACTGCAGTGGGCTCCGGGTGCAGCGGCTGGAAAGAGGCAGGGCTGGGACCTGAGGTCTTCACAGCCCCAACTCTTCCCTGCGTCACATTCCGTACGGCAACAGAAAGATGGCTGCAGATAGGTTGTGGCGGTGCTTGTAGAACTTCTCACGGTTTCCCGTGATGCTGAAATACAATTTGAGTTCTCATGCTGGCCTCTGGCCCTAGCTGGTCCGGCCCCACCGCCTGCTGCTCTCAGCCCCGCCCCTGGCCCTCGCACACAGAGTGTTGGCTCCACTGGGCCAGGACCTTCGCACCTGCTGTCCTGTGGCGGCACAGTGTCTGAGGTGTTGGGCATCCTGCCTTTCACAGGAGGGTTAGGAAGTAGCTGCTACATAACTGCTTTGAGCTTTGTCACCAAGACAGCTGCATCCACACCACCCTCCACAGTGAGCGTGGCGAGAGGGATTGGTCCCCAAAAACAGCGGGCTCAGAGACCCCGAATTGCTGAGAAGATAACACTGTAAAACCAGACCAAGGGGTCTGCCACAGGGAGAACACTACCAGGTGGCCCTTCACGTGGCAGCAGCCACAGCTTCGTGGCAGAGAGGGCGGCATGGCCAGTTGGCATGCTCAGGGCCCCAGAACTTCCTCCTGGGCTCCAACAGTTGTCAGACTTAGACTTCATTCTGCAGCGTGGACTAAGTGGCAGATACGGTAGCATCCCCTGTGCTCATATGCCTCATGTTCGGGCGCAGTTTGCTTTTATCTTTAATTTGCAGTAATAGTGGCTGGAAGTAATTTCTCGGCTATAAACATCACAGCTGTTGTGAGGAGCATTAATTGCTACTATCACATTTCCCTCCTTTCTTGTATCAATTTACGTATAATCTGTTTGCAAGTTCTGTTACTGTGAATATTAAGGCAACACAACATGAAGTAATCTAACCAAACACATGGAAACATTTGCAGTGAAACGGCTGGAAGGTTTGGGGTGTGGAAATATTCTTGTTTGTGGCAGACATTGAGAAAATGCCTTTTAAAAGCCCTAACCCTGAAGTCCCGATGTTGAGTGAAATATGGGTAATTTTTCTTTTGGGGGATCAATGAAATAACTATTTCCAAAATGACTTTCTATTGACTGAAAAGGTCAGAAATGCCGTGTGCATTGATCCCGTGTCCATAATCACTTTTTGTTTAGTCAGTGAACCCCACTTGTAGTTGGCTGCAAAGAAATTCAGCTCATTTAAACAGAATATCTTCACGCACGTGAGGTCTGGCAGCTGCCCTGCCTGCGGAGTCTCACGGGGGCCCTTTCTTTGCCAGGAGGTGGACCTGTACCGAGCAAACAGCCAGGACAAGCTGGGCCTCACCGTGTGCTACCGGACAGACGATGAGGATGACCTTGGGATTTACATAAGTGAGGTGCGCGCGGGCGGCTCTTCGTAATGACCATGCCAGGACCAGAAGAGGGGGTTTCCTTCTTTTGTGTGTTAATTGACCTTAACTCTGCCTCATTGAGAATCCTTTGGAAAGACAGAGATTCCTGCCCCTTCATCGCTCCCCCTCAAGTTACATCTTCAGTGGGGGTTAAGTTCTAATGTCAGCACATGTGGCGAAATTGCCCTTGAGAAGCCTACAGATGGGCCATGATAGGGTTTTGTGTGTCCATCCCCAAGGGAGCAGCAGACTCCTATTTCTGATCTCATCGTCGGATGGGGTGGCGGAGTCCCTCATACTGGGCCAAGCACCTTTCTCTCTCTCCTTCCTTCTGGTGGAACGTGTGTAGTGGAATTCATAGGAGTTAAAGGCATTTCAAAGTACGTAGTCGGGAGCTGTTTGGCCCTCTAGAGAAGTCTGTGCAAAGCCAGCCACCAGCATGGAGCCGTGCACTCGCTTTTGCAAGCAGGGAAACATTTGTCGGAAGCGGGATCTGTGTCTATGGGATAGACCAAGGGTTTGTCAGCCTGGGCTCAGTAACCTTCTCTCTGGATGTTGTCCACCAAGCTTTTCATTTCTGTGTAGCAAGAGTCTGCTGCGTCCCCAGGGTTGGCAGGGCCTGTGCACAGGACTGTGTGACAGGGTTGCCAGGCAGAGACCCAAAAGCACGCCCCAGAAAGTGCCTGGAGACATGGACCATCATGTTTCCTCCCTTGCGTGGCACCGGGTCTTGTTTAGGGAGGACATGCCTGTGGTACCCACCACCTTTGGGAAGTGCCATTGTGTTCATGGGGGCTGGATTGTCCACCTGGTGCTGAGACACTCCCTGCGTATTCCAGATCGACCCCAACAGCATCGCGGCCAAGGACGGGCGCATCCAGGAAGGCGACCGCATCATCCAGGTAGGTCGGCTTCCCAGGCAAACCAGAATAATTTTCATTGGAGGTTCCTCTGAAGGATTAATTTTGGAGCAAGTGTTTCAGCTTTGGTCTTGCCTTTAAAATGGGGACATCTCAGCATTTAAAAGAAGATGTTATAAGGATAGTTCTTGCCCTTGAGCCTGCTGCTGTTTTGAATCAAAATGAGACATTTTCCGTTTCAGCCAGTCTTTTCTGATCTCACAGAAACCGAGGTTCTTTGGTTCACGTGTCCCCCAGAGTTAGCTGCTGCCTCTTATCACTCTAACCCACTGCATTCATATCATGTCATTACGTTCCTCAGACTTCACCCCAAACCTCAGCTGCTCAGGGTCCCCCATCTGGTGGAGAGCCCCAGACCTCATTACTTCAGTACGGCTCAGCCTTTTGGTGGTCATAGGTTCCCATCAGCACTTACAGTGGGCAGGGCCCCGTCTGTCTCTGCGGTCGCAGCAGCCCCATTTCTCCTTGGTAACTGGGATCCATCACCCTAACCAGTAGTCACCCTTTGCTTGCCAGTTGGGGGACGGCTTGCTTCCCAGCTCAGTGGGACCATCCTTGTGTCCCCTGAGGAATCGTTCCACCCGGGACTGACACCTCCAGACCAGCAGAGCCCCAAATTCTCAGGACTAGAAGCAAAAGTCCTGCAGGAGCATTGCCAGGTGTGATGGTGAGAGAGTCCCTCCCGCTGACCACCTCTCCCATTTCCTTCTCTGCCCCCAGCCTCCATAATGTTCCCATCAGACCGGCTGCTGCTCCGTGTGATCTGAAAGTACCTATAATGATGTCTTAGTACCTTCGGCTGAGTCTCATGTCTGATTCAGTTGCCCACATGTTCTTTCTTCACACACTTCATTCCCACGGCCTCCACTGTACACTGGCCGTGGACACCCAGGGGGCTCTGTTCTGGGCCAGGCGCAGCATCAGTCTGAGCAGGGCCCCTCCTGAAATCTGCATTCTCTTCAAGCTCTGCCGGAGTTCTGTGCTCTAGCTGTAAGTGGGTAGCAGATGCAGCCAGGAGTAGCACAGACGGATTCTGCCTGATTTCATTCTGCGTTCGAATCCACACTGTCACCTCTTTTTTTTTTTTAAAGATTAATGGGATAGAGGTACGGAACCGCGAAGAGGCTGTGGCTCTCCTAACCAGTGAGGAAAACAAGAACTTTTCCTTGCTCATCGCAAGGCCTGAGCTCCAGGTGAGTCTGCTTCTTGAGCAGGAAGCTGGGTCTGTATTTCTAAACCAAACCCCCGAGTTCTGGTCCCTGCAGAGTACTGCCCAGGTATTGGGTCCGAACTCGAAGACACTGTACCTGGAAAGGTAATCTCACCATGAGACTTAGAGTCTGTTTCATGTCTTACCCTTGGAGGATGGTGCTGACAACCACCCTGGCAGTTACACTGCAGCCCAGCCGGTGTGTTAACACAGGGATTGAATGAGGGGAGAGAGAAAAACGTGGAATGGAAAACAGCAGGGTCATGACCATCAAGGTGTTAGACATCAAGAGCTGACCAATGTCCCAGCCTAGGTCGCGTGTCATTTACAATTGCCCGGGATGCACAGCATGTGCCTGGACTTAATAATACTCTCCTGGCCACTGGAAACTTGCTGAGAGGGTAAATTTCAGGTGCTCTTTTCACAAAAAATGTAACTGAGATGACATTAGTTAGCTTGACTGTAGTAGTGATTTCACTATGTTTATCAAATCATGATGCGTACCCTAAACATAGTACACTTTTTATTTTAATTAAAGAAACCAAGGTGATTCCCTCCTCAAGGAGCCTCACGTGGCCATCTTCAGAAAGTAGCAACTTGGAGTAAAACCTGGCGCTGCAGGTTCTTGGGGAGAAGGTGATACGTAATTCCCTTTGCCTGCCTTTGGCTACCTACATGTAAAAAAGAAACATTGGTCAACAAGCTTTTTATTAAAAATAAAAATAAAAGGCCAGATTTGGCACATGGGCCATCGATCAAGGGCCCCTGAGCAGTCTGAACAGTCGGCTCTTTTACAGACAAGGGAGAGAGGGGCCTGCTGCGCTGTGTGGCCGGCAGCCAGGACGCCGGGCTCGCTGGACCCAGCCCTGCATGGGGCCTGCGTCTCTGAAAGTGGCTGACGTGGGTGAGGGAGCTTCTCTCTGCAAAAATGAAACCAACACTGGAGACCACCCCAGACATGGGTGGGGCTGGCAGTTTCCTGATACATAGCAAAACCACAGGCAGACTGCCCTAGAAATATTTTTCCCCATGGAAATGCCTTTTCTTTAAAAATATAAGTTAATTAAATGAAAGCAGAAGGGCTGTCCTCTGAGACACATGTTGGCTGCTCCTTTTCCACAGCTGGACGAGAGCTGGATGGACGACGACAGGAACGACTTCCTCGACGACCTGCACATGGACATGCTGGAGGAGCAGCACCACCAGGCCATGCAGTTCACGGCCCGCGTGCTGCAGCAGGTAAGGCCCCACCAGCCCCGCCTGGCCTCGCCCTCCGAGCGCGCGGGAACCGCTCCTCATGCCAACTGAGGACCTCGGAACCCCCACCTGGAAGGCAGCAGGAGAGCAGGCCGCTTGTCTCTGCCCTGGGGCTCGGTGCCTGCCAGCACTCAGGAGAGAGAAATGAAGGGACCGCTGGCCTTCCCTGTTTGCCGGGGAAACACCGGTGTGGGCGGCACTGCTGTGAGCGGAGAAGCGGTCCCAGGTAGCTCACCCTGTGCCCTTTCCCGTTGCGCAGAAGCAGCATGAGGAAGACGAGGGGACCACGGACACGGCCACCGTCCTGTCCAACCAGCACGAGAAGGACAGCGGGGTGGGCCGCACCGACGACAGCACCCGCAACGACGAGAGCTCGGAGCAGGAGCACACCGGGGAGGAGGCCCCCGCGCCGGCCCCCCGCGCCGGGCGGGCGCGCACCGGCAGCCAGGACACGCTGGGCAGCGGCGACCTGCCCTGCAGCGGGGAGTCCTCGCTCTGGGCCGACTGCGCTGACGCCGCCGAGTGTGAGCGCTTCCGCCGGCTGCTGGAGCTCAAGTGCCCGGGGCGCAGCGCCCCCGAGAGCCCAGACGGGGAGCCGGGGCTGCTGGAGCTCAGGTGCCCGGGCGGGGGCGCCCCGGAGAGCGTGGACAGGGAGCTGGAGCTGCTCAACGCTGAGCTGCGCAGCATCGAGCTCGAGTGCCTGAGTGTCGTGCGAGCCCACCGGGCGCGGCAGCTGCGGGAGGCCTGGACGCTGCACCCCAGCGGCTTCCGTGGCTGCGACACGGACGCGGACGGCCACCGGCACGAGCTCTCGGACATCACCGAGCTCCCCGAGAAGTCGGACAAGGACAGCTCCAGCGCCTACAACACCGGGGAGAGCTGCCGGAGCACCCCCCTCGCCCTGGACGTGTCCCCGGACAGCTCACTGAGGAGGGGCGCCGAGGGGACCGCGGGGGCCTGCGGGCCGTCTCCCGAGAGCCCGCTGTGCATCACCGAGGACACCGACGTGCGCGGCCCAGGCGACGGCCCCGGCCCCGCGCCGCCCGCCCACGCGCCCCACAAGCTGGCGCACATCCCCGCACACGCACGGCGCTACCGCAGCTACATGCAGCTGGTGCAGCAGAAGTCCGCCGTGGAGTACGCGCACAGCCAGGTGAGCCTGCTTGGCGTGTGCAAGGACCTGGGCCCCGCGGGCCCGCCGGAGCCCCGCGCCGAGTGGAAGGTGAAGGTGCGCAGCGACGGCTCCCGCTACATCACCAAGCGGCCCGTGCGCGACCGCCTGCTGAGGGAGCGCGCCCTGCGGATTCGGGAGGAGCGCAGCGGCCTCACCACCGACGACGACGCGGCCAGTGACATGAAGCTGGGCCGCTACTGGAGCCGCGAGGAGCGCAAGCAGCACGTGGCGCGCGCCAGGGAGCAGCGGCGGAGGCGCGCGCTCCTGCTGCAGAGCCGGCTGGACGGCCCCCGGGAGCAGCCCGCCGAAGACGACCGGAGGGAGGTGAGCATCCTGGAGCTGAGCCACAAGAAGATGATGAAGAAGCGGAACAAAAAGATACTGGATAACTGGATGACCATCCAGGAACTGCTGACCCACGGCACCAAGTCCCCGGACGGCACTAGAGTGTATAATTCCTTCCTCTCGGTAACTACTGTATGAGCACGAGGCGCACGGACACCCGCCCGGTGGGGAGGAGAGCCTGCCTCGCTCGGTGCGGCAGAGCTTTGTATGTAAGATAAGGTTGTGTGTATAGTCCAGCTGTGCACCTCCGGGGTCATAGCTTTATTTTAAGTGGAGAAAACCGCCCTGAGCGATCTCGGAAGGCAATATAAACGAACGGCCTTTTCCAAATAGCTATGGTACTTTTTTACTTGTTACCTTTTACATAGTGTTTAAATTTCAAAAAGACCTTTTTATTAAGCATACTTTCACAGAATAATTTGTTTAAACTATATTCCTATAAAAAAGTTAAACATGCTTTTTTTCTGCTGAAAATACAACTGCCAGTATGTATTTTTAACGGAACCCTATTTTATAACGTTACTTTGCTGAATGTGTTTCATGTGAGTGACCGTTAATATATTATTTAGGTCAGGGCTTCAACTCCACCAACCGGTGAACGATGTAATACACGAAATCAAACCAGCCATGTTTAAATGTATGTTTCAGCCCGACACATTTTTCTGGTTAAAGTTCCCACGAGTGTAAAACTTTAAACAGAAAGCAGAGTATCTTGCAGCTCTATGGAAGTTGAAAGCACGTTTGCAAACAGTGCAGCTGGTGGGGAAGATGTGCGCAGGGGAGTCTCGGTGGAGACGGTGGGTGGAGCTTTCAGGCTACTCCTAACTAACCTTCGCTGTGTAGATTTGAAGGGATGGACTCTTTACAGGCAGGTTCACTAGGTCATGATTGCTCACAAACATTAAGTAAAATGAAGTTAAAATAAATTATTTTCTACTTGACATGTTTTGAGGTGCTTTCTCATTTTTGAAGTGGTGCCTCTGAAATAAAAGCCTTTGCAGTGTTATTTTTTCCTTCGTTGTGTTAACTGCTGCTTTTCAGATCATTGAACCCTTCATTCTGCCTGGAACCTCAAGACAGACATAAAACCAAGGTCTGTCAGCAAAAAGCAAGGTGTCAACCTCACCGTATGACCCTGCACACCGACCGTCTGTCTTGCAGGAAGCCTCCACCTGGCCCAGCACCCTACAAGCAGGACTAACTCTGAGCAGGTTTATTGGTCAGGGTCATGTTCACGATGCAATTTCTTTGGCCAATGCACCCATCACTGCTGGGCGGTAATAATTAACTTCCCATTTCTAAGGTGCACCTGAAAATCACACAGTATTTCCACAGAAGGGTCACCAAAGTGGGTGGGCTTCAAAACTGGTATCTTTCAGACTCCAACAAACCCAGGATCCTAAATAATGAATTAGCTATAAATTTTTCCTTGGCTGTAGTGTTCACAATTCCAGCTATAATATCTACTGAAAAGACAAAAAATAAAGATTGGGTGATGAGGTTATCATTTGCCACGATGCCAAGCATCTCAGGCATTGATTCCTCCCACAGGACCTATTCCAACCAAAATTCCTCCTTTGGGGCCAAAATCTTGAGACCAATTACTAGTCACACTTGCAACAGAACCACTTAATGAAAATAAGACACTGGAATACTTCTCACAATTAAGACGTCTGTCCATTGCCTATTTTAGAGCCAGGCACTGCAAAGATAATTACGGCTGCGACACTGTTCTGATCAACCCTCCAGAGAGATTCCCACAAGGTCGACTGTCTGGCCCTGGCCTTCCAGCAGCCTCCAAGCTGAACTTCTAGCGGCCTGATCCTTGGCTCCCAGAAGCTCCCCATCCCAGCCTCTCACCTCATACCCTGTCTCCCTGAGAACAAACACCAGTCAGATGAGTTATAAAGCACTGCAAGACACATGTACATTTCAGTATCTTTGGGGAAATAGCTTCGCTCCTCTGTGTGTGCTCATTAAAGATGGGGGGAGGGGGTACAGGGCCCTAAGAACAAAGAGCTCCCACCTATCCCACCTGGCAGCCTCAGAGTCAAGCAGAGGGGCTTCTAAGCAGGGCTCCCCATGTGCCTCTGGATTTGGGGTCACCTGTGCCACTCATGACAAAGTGGAGGGAGTTAAAACCAACACACATGCATCCAATTCCAGATCCTTCTGTGCCAACTTATTTTTAAATCACTTTGTCATGTAGATAAGGCTTGGTCATAATTTGCAATTTACTGTGAGCTTTCCCAAATCTAACTTAGCAAATCAACTCCAAAAAGAAATTAGAAAGGACCTTGGAAATCATCACCTTATGAATGAGCAGGAGACTCAAGGAGACAAATGTGGCTCAATAGTGAGCCCATGGGATTCGAAGGGAAATTATTCCTAACTTGGTTACAGTGTCAACTCTATGTAGCCTCTTGCCTTCCCCACCTCCCATCAGACCTTGGCTATGATGACTCTACTTTCTTTGACTAATGGCCTTCAGGAAGGATTTCACTCCTGCTGGGTGTTGACAAATTGTGGGATGGACTCAGCCACAAAACCTGTTTTCTCTTGTGGCTTTAGTGAGGTTTAAACCCAGGTCTCCAGAGACAAGAGATTATTTCTTTAACCTGCTACATGAGGGCCCTCCCATGAACCTGATTCCAGGGTGGCCTGATGCGAGCTGGCCACACGGACATCGCGGCCACTGATCGTTAAAGTGCCTGTGATGGGGGAGACGCCCTGAGAAGACTCTGTTGGCTCAGTTGTGGCCTGTCGGTGAGCAGAGTGACCCATGAAGGAAGGGCAGTAAGCATACTTCTGAAGCTGAAAGGAATGGGGTGTTTACTGTAGTGGGAAGGGATATGGATCATCAGAGGGTCAGCCACTGTAGCCATTGAAATGAGGATTGGGGGTGATGATGACTAGTTATTTCCCCCAATTGCTGAGGGATGAACTTTGACACTGGCCTTTCCTGTAGGTAGAACTTACGGGTCACAGGCAGTAAATTCTGTCTTCTCCCACCAAGAGGAAGGATCGAGGAAGGGGCCTTCTTACTGAAGCCAAGAGTTCCTCATAGACAGAGGGGACCACGAGGGCCTGCGGACCATCCCCCGAGAGTCCGATTTGCATTCAGGTAGGAGAAGGAACTACCCATGGCCGCCCTCAACCACCGAGAACCACTGTTCTCTCATTTCCCTCCTGACTTGCTCTGTTTTCTGTTTTAATGACCAACCCTACCTCTTGGGCCTGCAGTTTCCTAATGCTGCCTGTAATTGAGACTCAAATGGTAAAATATACATAACTGGCCACTTTACCAAGTCATCATTTATGAATACAGCTCGATTAATTTGTTTAGTCAGATGTAGAGGGCAATAAAAAGGGATTGACTAAAAACAATTAAAACAGTAAAAGTAAATTGTTTGTGTCCATTAAAACCTGCTGAGGCCATCAGTTGAATATTGTGGGCCTCAATGTGAAAATTAAAACTATTGATTTTCCCCGTATGTATGTGAATATCAGAGCTCTAATTTGTTCTGTTTTCACTGGCTCAAAGCCCCTGAGGTCACAAGGACGGTAGGTCCTCAATCAGCTCTTTTGGTGGAGTTAATAAATGTTTGGAAAGACAAATATGAGAAGAAATGGCAAAGACATTCCAGGGGAGAGTGAATGTCTGACTGGCACCGTGCTGCATGTGAATACTTTGTAATTTATTGCATTTTGGGGCTGAAAATGGAAAAATCAACTGCAGAATATATGATATTCATGGCTGAATTTTTAGGGCTTTGCTTGTGTGTATGTGTGTGAGATAATGTATGTGTGTGAGATATTTTTTTATTGTCATTTTATTTTTTTATGTGCCACACTAAATCTTGTATTCCACAAACTGTTATTTTTTTAGTGTTCAATTAAAACACCAACATAAAGAGAATTCATATGGACAGATCTTTACTCTTGAGAAGAAAACTTGAGGGAAAACCCTCCGGATCAGACGAGCACGTTTCAATCAGGGAATATGTTGTTGGAATAAAGAAGGCTGTAGAAACAGTGTATCACGGTATCCGGTTGGGTGCGAGCTAATATTAGGTTTACATTCTTAATAAATGAGGAGGGACACTGTTATACTTGGTAATTAGGTGAATGATCAGTAAACAAATCACTTTTTTTTTTAAGACAAATCACTTTTTTTTTTTAAGGCATATCTTTATTGATTTCAGAGAAAGGAAAGGAGAGGGAGAGAGAGAGATAGAAACCAATGATGAGAGAGTCATTGATCGGCTGCCTAGCCTGCAACCCGGGCATGTGCCCGACCGGGAATCGAACCTGGATCGTCTGGATCCCAGGTCGATGCTCCACCACTGAGCCACGCCCGGCCAGGCAACAAATCACTTTCTTTGAATCTTTAGATATAAGTCAGGCATAGTTTTCAAAGAAGGGTTTATAAAGTTAGAGAATACGGCAGCCCTTCGAACATGGCATTTAAAAACCTATTACAATTGTGGTGTTGTCTGAATTTGACTCCCGGACACTGGTTTTTAAGAGGAAAGTTTCAAACAAATAGCTTATTTTCCGTTCTTGGGAGATTTTTGTTTCATGCTTCACCCCGAGTCCCCCCAAAGTGTTTTCTAAAGAGAATATAAATTCTTTACCTGCAGAAAACACTGTGGTTTCTGAACATTTCTTTTTTTTCTTTAATTTTATTTTCCAGCATTATTGAGGTGTACTTGACCAATAAAAATTGTATATATTCAAGGTGCGCATGATGATTTGCTATCCATATACATTGTGAAATGATCACACAATCAAATGAACACACCCTTCACCTCACATTGTTACCACTGCCTCTGTGTGTGTGTGGGGGGGAGGGTTATAACACAAGATCTACTCTTTTAGCAAATTTCAAATATAAACACAGTTATTAACTATAGTCTCCATGCTGTACCTCACGTCCTCAGGACATACTCACTTCGCATAACTGAGCCTCTGACAACTTCTCCCCCACCATTCTTCTATGATTTGGACTTTTTTCAGATTCCACATAGAAGATCCTACTGTTTATTTATCTTTGTGTCTGGCTTATTTCACTCAAGTTTCATCCATGTTGCTTCAAATGCAGAGCCTCCTTCTTTATAAAGACTGGATACTATTCCATCCTCTGCATATACCACTCTTTGTTTATCCAAACGTCTCGCAACACTGTGGGATTTTGCACAACTGAGCGCTACTCATGTCAACGACTCACATGGGTGCTGGGCTGGGCGCTCACGCTGTTTCACGGCAATGCCCAGGCATTGCCTGCAGGTATTCGGAGGAGAGGCCCTCAGGCTGTAGGATGTGCGTTTAACACAAGTGCTCCAGGTGCCCTGAATGGGAAGCATCAGGATGACACATGGAACCCGTCCTCCAGAATAGTGATGCTTAAATCTTTGGGGATCAGAAACCTTTGACAATCTTCTCAGAACAATATACATATTTTTTGTTTGTTTGCTGAAAAATATTTGCATTTTATGGTCTTAGATTAAGAACTCCTGCTACATTTTTTTTTAAATGGGGTTGGAAGAGAAGGTTCACCTGGAAAAAGAATTACGCAGAGAATCACCCAGCCTCCCCTGCAAGGCCGTTTCCTGATCCTCAAGGCTTAATGCAGCCTAAGAGCTGAGATGTTGTGACCTGCTGACCTCTGGCTGGTGTCTGGAGGCAAGGGATGCCAGATGAGTGGTGCCAAGTGAGTAGAGGCTCCTGTGTCTGCTCAGCCCCTCTCCTGATGTGCTGTAATTCTGAACTTACTTAGAAAAGCTGACTCCTGGCCACTGAAGCTGGTGGATGGTGAGGAGGGGTTGAGGTGCTTGGGATGGAGAGGTTTATCTGTGCCCAGTGTGGGGACCACGTCACCTGACCCAACCAGCTCCAGTGCCAGCAAAAGGGACATCCCGAAGCCCTGGGCTGGCCTCTTAGCCACAGGGTCCCACTGAACACTTGGCCACATTTAATCTTAAAAACAAAAGGGTGAGGCCTAGTCAGTTTTGCTCAGTGGTTAGAACGTCGGCCCATAGACTGAAGGGTTTCGGGTTCGATTCTGGTCAAGGGCACGTACCTCAGTTTCAGGCTCGATCCCCAGCCCTGGTTGGGGCACGTGTGGGAGGCAACCAATCGGTGAGTTTCTCTCACATCCATGTTTCTCTCTCCCTTCCACTCTCTCTGGAAAAGCAATGGAAAAAATATCCTCAGGTAAGGATTAAAAAAAAAAAGGGTAAACTGTTTCTATAGTTAAAACATTGAGAGCGTTCAGTGATAGCAACAAGCAAATATTTGTAGGAAAACAGCAAGGACTGTATCTTATGACTTGAAAGGGTGTGCGGCTGGCAGTCTCCTCCCAGAAGCTAAAGGCGTGGAGCCAACGCCAGAACCTCTCATCTGAGATGCCAGCTCCTCCTGGAAAACGCTCCCAGGTCCTGTTTCACTTTGATTTTTTTTAAACTGCAGTTTTGATTAATGACAAACATATTGATGTTTGCTTGTGAGGTGTGGGTGCTTCCCTGTTCTTTCTCAGTGAAGTCTGGACCCAGGTGGAAAACAGAATCTAATTAGCCCCTTTGAAGTTCCCCCCAAACCCTGTTTCTTCCTAAGCCCCTCCCTTTCCTGGTCTAACGTGAAGTGTGTGGTCTCTCCTGGTGCTTGAAAGTTTTTTTATTATTTATATATTCAAAAGCAGTTTGCATGCGATGCATATGGAAATATTTAGGGGGAAATACTTGTGCTTGCAATTTACATTGAAATATATAAACAATAACATGGATTGATGGGTGGAGCAGTGGATAGATACATGATGGAGCAAGATGTTAACTGTGGGGTCCATGCAGCGGGCATGCAGAGGTTCACTGAAAACCCCACTTTTATGTACGTACGAAGATTTTTAAGATAAAACACGGGGAGGGGAAAGAGCAGGTTTCTGTCCCGTAGGTTTCCTGCTCTGAGGAAACCCAGGCTCTTCCTGCTGTAAAGTCCTGTGTGGGGCTCACTTCACTGGGCGCAGTATCTTCCAGGGTGAAACTCGGGAGAAGCTCCTTTTAAACGGAAGCTGACTTAGGAACCTCTGAATTTGATTAATAGTTTTATGTTAATTAGTTTCTGAAGTCCTTGGAATTGAACCGGGTGTGTGGACCTTTTCTGTTTGCCCCCTGGACCTACGTGCATCCCTCCTCTCCTCTCTTGTCCCCCGCTGGGGACGTGTGTGGGCTTCCCCGGGCTGTCGAGTGTGCACTGTGCAGACCTTGCTCTACAAAGGGCTTGAATCCTGAATCTACCCACCCGGGCCTCAGACCTGTTCTGTAGCTTGTCTTTGACCACCTCAATCACCAAACCCTGTGCCACTCTTGCGGTCCTGTGTGAGCAGCTTCTGTGAATCTACAACAATTATGAAACCATTTGAAAACAATAATGCTTAAATGCAAAGACTTAAGTATTATTAAACTGTTACCATTTTGCTGAATTATTTCCTTATGGGTAATTACTTCATTTCTTTATAGCTGCCCATGACCGATTGCCAGTTAGGTTTGATTCTACCCTGTAAGAAAACAGTTATGTGATCGGAAACTGTCCAAGGTGCCCACCACCTCTTTCCAACCTCTCAAAGCTTGTCATTTTTCTTCTTTTGGCCAGGGGAGTTCTTCATTTTAATTTAGTTTTTATTTTTAAATAAATATTTAGCTACAGTGATTTTGATGAAAAGCTCTTTACTGGCTTAATGGAGGATTTTTATGGGTCTATAGAACATCAGTGTCTTAATTACTACAAATGGGTAATAAACCCTTCCTCACGTATGAGGATGGGAAGCACACAGTGAGAGCCATTAGGAACAGTTGGGTTTCCACTGGATAACTCAGTCTAAAAAAAAGTAAATACTGCAAAAAACAGCCCAAGGGGTAGTCTCTGCAGAGCCATACAGCATAACTAATTTTTACAGAGGTTTTTCTCCCTGTTTTTTGGGCTGTGACAAAAGCAAAATATAAATTCATGCAGGGAATGAAATAGTGGTTCATTTGGTGGGTGCTAATTAATTCTCTGTGCTAGAGACACTTAACTCCTCAGATAAAAGGCCCTTGAATTTAGGAAGACACCCAGAGGGTACGGCTTCGGTGCCCCAGGGGATGTGCTGTGGATTCTCACCTGCATTTGTGTGTGTGTGTCTCTGTGTGTCTGTGTTTGTTTGTGTCTCTGTATATGTGGGTCCCTGTGTGTGTGTATGTGCCCGTGTGTATGTGTCTCTGTGTGTGTGTCTCTGTGTGTGTCTGTGTGTCTGTGTCTTTGTGTCTGTGTGCATGTGTCTGTGTGTGTGTCCCTGTGTTGCCCTCCCCCCACTTCTAGATTCTCCATGTTCCATAATTTTCTCATTTATTTTCAAATGAGCTGGTTACAAAATCAAAACATTTTCTACTTCACCTCAGTTCCAGGCTTCACGAAATTGTCCCATTTTTCCCATTGAAAAAATGGGTCCACAATATGTAACCCAGGAGGACCACTCAGTCCTACATGATTCTTATATTTTACTCATCAGTTCACAAGTTGAGGCTTAAGTTTTGAGCCTCAAATAGGAACACATTTTCAATTCTTAAAAGGTCTAAAAAGTACAAAGGAGGAAATGAAAATTGCTTGATTCTACTCCCCTGACGTCTCTTGGTTAACATTTTGGGGTAGATGACTTTCAGGCTTTCAAACCTAGATTTTGTTCAGAGTTGGAATTGCACAGCACTCTCTCTCAGGACGTTATTAAACACACCTGATCTGTTTGGCCACATTCTGTCTTTTTCCTTTGGAGCTGTTCCAGGAGGACAACACAGTGTGACTCTTGGAGGTGCCTCCCACGACCTGCAACAATTTGCTCTTGGGACCTTTCAAACTGGTCCTCCCCGGGGTGCTCTTGGACGGGCATGAGATCCAGTTTGGGGAGAGTGAAGGAAGTTTCTCTCTGCTTCCTCCTGCTCACCTTCCGCAGCCTCTCACTCCTTTCCCTACTGTTTCTTGTCTGGGTGAAAACAGACCCTCCCATGGATATCTTTTCAATTAATACCCACGTGACACACCAGTGATGCGGACTCTTTCCACCGTGACTGCTGTAATTTTGTGTCTGCCAGGCCAACAGCCACCATTGCTTCTTTTAGTTAAATGATATTATTCTGACACCCTTTGTCACATGAAGGATCTTTATCCTGGGCAGCCCATTTATCTTCTCTCAACCTGTGGGCCACATCCTCTGCTCAGATAGTAACAGAAGGAGGGATCCACCCGCTACTGAGCGTCTGCGGTGTGCCAGGTGCAGGGGCGAGTGCTTAAACCATGCTCACTCAGCTAGTCCCCACATCCGTCCTCGAGGTCCATGGTGGCATTGTGATTTGACAAGCGAGGCTCAGAGGGTTAAGGAATTTGCTTTGATGTGGCAGAGCTGGGGTTCCAACGCTGGTTTCTGGGATGCTGAAGTCTGTGAATTAAGTAAATGGTCTCTCAACACCTGAAGGAACTTCCTAGACGGTAGGAAGCTTCCCGGCCATCCAGGCCTCCCCCTCCCACCAGAGGCAGAAATAGTGTCACCCAGTGCTCGGCTGTGCCCTCGAGGGCCCTTCCCCTCTGCTTTCATTCACTCCCTAGTTCCATTTTCTTCAGCAACGGCCGCTGAACAGCACACTGAACAGCTAATCCCATTAGGAGATGGTCCCTTCGCAGGGCAATCTTATCAGAAATCCCCCTGGAGAAAAAATTAGTATTAAATGTGGTTGAGGAAATCCTAATTCCAAATAATACAGCCTCCTTAAAACACACCCCTCCTGTGATGAGACCAGAAAGACCTGCCTTTCACCCTTGTCTTGCTAGTACTTCTTAGAGATTTTACCTTTACTGTAGAAATGATAAATACTTGGCTTTCAGTGTGAGATGAAATAGACTTGGGGACTTAGGACACCAGTCATGGTAACTAGAGGACACTGAGGTATTTCAGCACTACATTGGGGTCAGCACTGGCTTCGATGTTTAGTTAATAGATGATTGAATCTTGCATTTGGAAGCAAACTCCTGATGCCATCTAGTCTCTCCTGACAAAGAAGAGAGGATTCTGTAAGTTGACCTCCTTTTAGAAACGAACAGTCTTCCGAGTGGAGTTTCCTGGCTGGCACGTGTGTGTTGGCTGCATTAGGGGAGGTGGTACTGGTGTTTTTTCCTGGCATCATCGTTAGAGGGAGAACCAAAGAATCAGGTCTCTGCAGAACTACGGGGCTCCATGTGAACCATCAGCCATCTTCCCATGATACATGGCAGCCTGCGTCTTTCAGCTATAAAATTGCAATGTTGTAAATCTGGAACGAGACAGGCAAATTACAAATTAGGCATTTTGTGCTATTAGCTGCAGATTTCGTGATAAATTCTGCACATAAAAAAACCCCTGCAATGGTTCTATCTATGAGAATTTGTACACACTCCATATATATCTTTCAAAGTGAAGACCAATGAGTAATGGTTTGGCCGAGCAATAAATACATAATGAAGCATCACCTTTGACCTTTCTTGCTTTCTATGAGGTCAGAGTTGGGATGGGTTATAAATCATGATTTATGCCTTTTAGTCTCTGGAATGTTTTTAAGGCAGACTTTTCACCCCACTGGTTTGATTTCGAGCAGTTTAATTATTCATCAACATATGGAACTTTCACTTCTTCAGTATCCTGTATAATAGATAAGTTTGTTTAATTTCAGATACAATTTGATTTTCAAGGTTTGGCTTTGTTTTTCCGCCTCAATGCATTATTTTGAATCTTTGCTTTTACTCTATTGCATTATAATAACTTTAATTGAAGATGTAGTTTAGTTGCAGTAAATAAAAACCTAAAAGACACGTATATCCATGTGATCATAAACAATTGAAATAATAAATTTTTAAATAGAATTTTCAGCCATTTTCTTCACCAGATATAGCTTCTTCTGTTTTTCTTCAAAACTCAAACATCTAAATGCTTATAAGAGCTTTGGGGACTCAAAAACATGTTTCACACACAATTATAATGAATTTTAAAATACTGCCTGACCTGATGGCACAGGCATTTGATGAAAGTAAGTTTTAAATGGTATTTCTTCATAAGATGATTGGTCAATAGTGAGAGGAGACAAACTGGTTTTGCTCCCAACGGGGCAGCATGTTCTTTGGAAACGAGAGAATGTGCAAGTCCCTCTTTACCCCAGTGACTGGCTTTAAATTTTAGGGTTGGTGGATGAACAGGACTGCGACGTATCCAACCGCTAACCTGCAGTAGTCACTGGTAAAGTGCGTGAGCCACCTTGCAGCGTAACTCGCTGCCGTGCCTGGACACTGGCAAGTGCTAATATCACTCGTCACTTCTGCTAAGTTGCTTCTGTGCCTCAGTTGCCTTCCTGCCGTTAGTGCCTCTAGGGAGGAAACAGCTGGCAACATACTTGAGAGAAAGCCCGAGCGCCTCACGTACAGGGCGAGAGACCTCTGGTCTCCCATAGTGTCCTCACGCCTGGAGAGTTTGTTCTCTAAAGATGAGACTATTCTAGCAAAAGTAGCGTCACCTCATTGAGCACCCGAAGCAAGGGAGTAGCTTCCCTCTCCGGGTGCAGAGCTGACACTTAACCTCTGTCACTCTGACGCCTGTGTTCCTTGTGTGTCATCAGACTTACTTGTAGGGATGGACAGAGTGATGTTGAAACACCAGCATCCAGACCATCTGCGACCACGATCCCTGGGGCTCACCCTGCAAGTGTAGCCGGGCCCTGTCTTTGTGCCGAGTCAGCAGAAGTCCGTCTGACTCTGGGGGAGGCCTGAGTCACACATTTGTGCTGGAGCCAGCCTGTTACTCACACCTGAGGGCAGCCCTCCTGGGGCCACAGACTGTGAGCAGAGGACGGGTGGGTGTCTTAAGACAAATCTTCTCACACTGAAGTACAAACAAATTACCTGGATCTTTACAAATGCAAATTATGACTCACTGGGCCTGGGATTCTGCATTTCTTACTGGCTCCCAGGTGATGCTGAGGTCTGTGTACCACACTCTGAGTCACTAGGTCTTAAGTAACATTTCAGTGTGAGAACCACACGGGTAATCATATGGGCAGGGGAAGAAAAACGATGGCCATCCTGCTCTCCTTTCAGCCTCTCTGCTCAGTGAACACAAGTCCGAAATTTGCCTGAAACTTTCCCCAGCAGCTACGATACACAGTGACCTGAGGGGGGAGGGGGGGGAAAGACAGGTGGGGGTGGGAAGGGCCACACTGAAGCGCATCACCTTTGATAACCTGTCCTTGGGAATTACGCTGCATCACTTCCCCTGAATTCTAAGTGATTGACACAGTTTCAAAGTTCTACATAGTTTTAAGGACTCTCAGTGTCAAGTGTCAACGTGAAGGTGTGTGGGGTGTGTTGTGTGTGGTTTGTGTGAGTAAATCTTGTGTGCTGTGTGTGTTGTGTATATGTGTGCATGTTGTCTGTGAGGGTGTGCTGTGTGTTATGTGTGTGTGGCTGTGTCTGGGTGTGGTGTGTTCTGTATGTGTATGAGCATGTGGCCACCTTTAGAAAACACACACTGACACAGCCTCTGGGTGACATTTACTGCCTTTTACACATATACCCTATTTATTTTCTCAAAGAGAACATCTTGCTTTAATAACCAGAACATCCCACAAATGAAGCAACTTTGATAAAAGGCCTTTTATAGGGCCTTAGAACCAAAGACTTGGCCAACATAAAATGTGTTTCTTTGTCCTGATCTCTGAGCCACTCTGATCGCTAATTAAAATTGAATCAAGCCCTTTCGAGACAGAACAAGACTTTGGTAACTGGCTGGCCAGACCACAAGTGGATTTCTCCTCAATTCTTCTCGATAGCACAGACCAGCAGCAAGTGAAGGGTTCGGGACTTCCTCCCTGACACAGTTACCAGGCCTTTGTGTTCAGTGGGATGTGTAATTTTGAGGGCTGGTGTTGGGTTCTAGCTGCAGGGCATGGCGCCAGCTGGAGTGTGGGCCTAATAAGCTCAGCTCCCCCTGCAGCCAGGCCACGTAAGGAGGGCGATAATAGCACTGCAAGAATGAAGACATCCATCAGGGCTGACAAATATCCGACACAGATTTTCTTTATGTTGCTATAGGAGCTCGTTAAACGTGATGGAGCTGCTAATAAAAATTCTTCGGTGGTCCTAATAAAATAGCGCTGAATGCCCGCTCTCCTTCCTTGTTAGGTGAGCAGGAATTAGAACTTTCGGTGGCTGATGCTGATTGTAGTCTGAGGAAACAACAGGCAATTGGACCAGTGTGGCTCAACTCAGTGGCATATTGGAACTGGAGGTGACTTGGTGGCCGCTTGCTCTGGTTGTGGTCTTGGCCCTGAGCCGCTTGCTTCGTCCTGTAGTTCAAGAGCAGGTGCCCAGAGTGAGCAGGAGAGACGAGGCAGGGCCCACTTTCCCTAGTGAGCCTAATATGTTGCTTTCATCACACATGGCCCCTAAGGCAGGTGAGCTTTTTCTCCTGGGGCTCAACAGAAGAGTGATCTGTCTCATGCAAGAGAATACTCCTTGCTGAGGAATTAGTGAGTCAGACATGGCAGGTGCCAGCTGGTGGCTCCATCGTGCTTAGGTTTGGGTCCCTCTCACCCAATTGCACTGACCACAGAGCCTGCATGTAACAGGGCATCGCCTTGGTCCACACCTACTATATCCTGTTTTCCAGTGTCGGTGCCAGACCCTGGGGTGTGGGGCCTCCCGCTTCTCTGCCATTGGAGGGGCAGCCTCTTTGCCCAAGTCAGGAGACCATTGTCTACACAGCCATCCCTCCTGAGGTCTGGCTCATGCCCAGGGAGTCAGGGAGCAGGGTCTACTCCCTGAGATGAAGACTGTGACTGTTCCTAGGACCCGAAGACCCCACGCCCCTCCTGGTCAGGGGAGCTCCTCCTCCTCTCCTTTCCCTCCAAGTGGCTGGCTCCTTGGCTCAGGGTGGCTTCCATGGAGTTGGGCTTTTGAAAAACAAAGGGAAGTGGAGATACCAGCCTGCTTCTGCTCGCTCTCCCAAATTCCTAGAGCAGTTTAAAAAGAGACTGTCTACCTTCCAGAAGGGGGAAACACATCATTCAACTTCTCAAAAGTACAACTGTATCCCAGGTTAGGGTGTGACAGCTGATTCTCTGGATGATAAGCGGAGGCCTGGGAGACGAGGGGATTTAGACAGAATCACACTCTTAGAGGCAGGTCTGGGCCAGGCTCTGGCAGGTGGGGTCCCGCGTGTATGAGTGCCTCTCCACCAGTCAGGACAACCTGACCCCACGCAGGCAGTGAACTTCCGGCGTCTGCTCTCGGCACGGCCGTGACTCCTGCGACCTGGGGACAGGGCAGGAGACTGTCCGCACCCAGATTCTGGCTTTCAAGCTGCCATCGTGTGTGGTTTCGGGCAAGTCACCTGACCTCCCTTGATCTTGAATTTTAAAATCTAAATCACTTGTTTGGTCAGCATCGTGGGTCAGTGAGGAAAATACTGGCAGCCTTTGTGAGTTACAAGCCCTGGAGGGTGACGTGTGAACCATCATACCTGCCAGGACCGCTCACTTCCCTCAAATCCAATCACCATCGTTTCCACCTCTTCCCGCCCGGGAGACCCCAGGACAGCAGGACATCACACTGTGCCACACAGGCACTGGTGGGCTCACTTTCAGCGTGTGGCCTCGTTGGCAGAAGTCACTGAACAACACACCTGTGTCATTAATAGTTGGTTACCAACCTTTTTGTGTTGCTGATGTGTGGCCCTGGGCTGTGTGTGTAACAGGCACAGTGTCACTCCGCTGTGTGACCCTGGTCACAGCACCCTGGGGCTACGCTGGTTCTAGAGGACATAGAAGTAAACTCCACCCCTGATGGGGCGTGGCAAGGTCTCGGTGCTAAAGGAGCCTGTGGGATGGGGTGTTGTTGGAGCTGTTTGGAGCCCTGTTTGGAAAACACAATCTGCACGTGTGACTACACTTTGCCCTACAAGGCAAACGTCTCCTAGAGGGCGACGCCTGGGTGGAGGGTCTCCTGTGTGTAATTCAGGACCCGGTACCTATGTCGGCAACGAAAACGGTGGTGGTAGAACCTTCCGGCAAAAGCTTAACCTTCGCCTCCACAGAATGTTTACTGTTTCTCTGCGTATTTTCTCGGCATGTTTGAGGAAAGCTCACATTTCCACCCTGTTCTCTGTCCGACACGTCTTCTTGCAGAGAGATTCCATGTATGTGTCTGTGTGTCCTGTGACTCCTTGAGTACAAGACATTCACGCAGTCGTGTCTGCTCCTCAGCAGTATTTCCTCTTCTCTGTCATACTTTAAAATCAAATTTTACTGCTGCATTAGATGTGGCTCTTTTGTTTTGATTTCTGCTTTTTTCACTCTTTGCAATTGGTGCCATCATATCAGGGACACTAACTAGTGGCTTCATCAGACTGGAGCGTAAAGGAATTGCATTTCCCCTCGTTTATTAATGTCACATCCACCTCCGGCCTCGGCAGGGATCTCGCTCAACGCCAGAGCCCTTTAGCAGATCTGCAAATGGCTCCTTTCTATCTTCACGGGGAAACTTTGTGCTGAGCAACAATTTCACACAGCACTGTCCCTGTTGGCATGTCTGTTTTAAATACCACTTGCTCATATTTGTAAATGTGAAATGAGCTTTACTTAAATTGGATTTCTTGGTTCCAAGACACTTCTGATTTTCCTAATGACCAAAGAACTGAAGAGCAGAACAGACTAAGAAGAAAAGGGAATCTCGGGCACACAGCGTCCCAGCAGCCACCGTTTGCTTGAAGCCCAGTTGTTTGGCAGGAGTGGTCCATAAAGGAACATTTCCGGAAAGTGGCTGTGGTCTTTAATTACACTCCTTTCCCGTGGGTCCGTAGCACGCATTGAACAATATTCAGTCTTTTTCTCTGCCTGGCTGTCTCAGTCACAGGCTGGACTTTACTGGATGCCGGGTCCTTGGGTGACATTCAGAGCAGAGAGGCAGGAGCAGTGAACCGTGTAGAAGCTGGTCGGGGACCAGCCTCAGTCTTTGCGTGAGCCAAGCTCGGCGTGCAGGGGCCTGGCTGTCGGGCTGGGTCCAGCAGCGTGAAGATCGGTGACGTGGGAGAGGCCGACCCAGGGCCCCCTTCCAGCCGTCATGGGCTCTGGGGCAGTGGACGTGGAGGTCATTTGCTGTGTGATTTTCTCTGAGAAAGCAGAGCACTGGGCAGCTGTTCTTACCTGGAACTGACTGAGTCTCAGAATTGTCTGGTGGAGACGCTGCGACAAGTGGCTGTAAGTGACCTGCAAGCTAAGGTTGCTGTTGCTGAAGGAGGATTTGTTTGGCTGCTCCCTGCCTTAGAGCTGAGAATCATTAGAGCTGACTCAGTGCTTGGGTGCCAAGCCTACCTAAAGTGGGTCGTGTTTTAGAGGAAACGCCCCCTTCCCTTCCTGTCTGCCCTTGGGTGGGCCACCTCTCCCCCTCGCCTTTGGTAGTACATTGCAGGACACTGTCCTTGGGTGGAAACCTGCAGGCCTGTAGGGCACCAGAACCTTCTGCATCTCCTCTGCTCGGCTGTTCATTTTATGACACATTATTCAACAGCTCATGTTTTACTTGCATTAGTGTATGAACTAAGTTAAAACATGAGGTTGCTGATAGTCGATCATTTTGTAAGGTTCGATACAGTGTAGTTCATACAAGAAAACCATAAACTAAGGACACGTAAACACCGTCAAATAGGTTAGTAGTTGAGAGGCATTTCTGTAATCCAGGTGGTGGTCACTACAGAAGCTGTTCCGCTAAGTAATGGTCCTACTTTCTTTTGCTGAGAGGCAGCCCGTTGCAGTGGTTAGTGCTGGACAACACGGGCTTGGGTTGGATCCTCTGCTCGACCACCAGCCAGCTGGTGTTGGGAAAGTGCTGGGCCCCAGTTTTTCCATCTGAAAATGAGGCTGGTGTAGTGCTACCGCCTGGGATTGCCGAGCAGGTCACGTTGGAGTACCAACCTCACCAGGTGCGTCTCCCCCACACCCCCTGGAATTCCATCTCTGCACTTCCTACGCTGGGCGTCCTGGGCTCCCTCTGCACCAGTCTCTGCCTCTGCCCTTTTCTCCAGATGCCCTCCCATTCTCTGCCCACTGGGTTCCTCCTTGTGCTGGAGATCTCAGGCCACGTCTTGTTTTCTGAGCTGCTCTTGGCATCTCCAACTAGGTCTTAATTGTGGACTCTGACTTTCATAAAACCCTGTGACTTCCTGAGTGATGCTGGTGACAGCTGTGATTGCAGGGTAAGATGTGTGAGAGTTTGACCCATGTCATTTGACTGTGAGCACCGAATGGGCAAGGAAGAGAATGTTTTCGCTCACCACTGCACCCGGGGGGCTGGCGCATAGTGGGTGCTCAGAAATATTTAACAAATGAAGGGGCTACATGATAGCAGTTGTTCTATTTTAAGGCTTTAGTGAGAATCCCTGTATTTCTGATAAAATAATGAAATGGGAAACCATGTACAAGATCAGTGTGTACGTGTGTTTGCATAAGAATAATTGATAAACCAATAGCTTTCAGAAATTCAGTCTGGACATTTTTCGCAGGGTGGTGGGTGGGCAGTAAACTACAGGTTGAGCAAACATTTGAGTCTAAGTTCAAGCTCAGCTCCTTACTTGTCTGCTCTGTGATCTTGGCAAAGTTACTTTCTGAAACTCAATGTCTACAGATCTGTGAACTGGACATTAATATAGTGCTGAGTGCTATGGGTTAAATTATGTTCCCCCAAACTCACCTGTGAAAGTCCTAACCCCCAGAACCTCAGAATGTGACCTTATTTGGAAACAGGGTCTTTACAGGTAAATCAAGTTAAAGTGAGGCCACTAGGGTGGGCCTAACCCAGTGTAACTGGTGTCCGTCTAAAGAGGGAAAATTGGGACTTGGAAGCACACACACAGGGAAGGTGGTTGAAGAGACACAGACAGGACATGGCTTTGCAAGGCCAGGAGGAAAGGGCTGGAGAGACGCCCCGGCCCTCAGAGGGAGCCGACCTGGTGACCCTTGATTTTAGATGCCCAGCCTCCAGACTGTGAGCTGATAAATTTCTGTTGTTTAAGACCTGTCTGTGGTACTTTGTTTTCGCAGCCCAAGCAAATGAATACACTTAGTCAGTTGGTTTAATGCACAGTGATGCTGGGTGTTAAACAAACTGAAATCTCAGCGTCTCATAGAAGAAAACACTTGTTTTTCTTGCTCATGGGCTGTGGGTATGCTGCAGTTACCCAGACTCTAGGCTGATGGGTTCAGATATTCTCTTGTTGCCTTTATGACTCTGGCACTGGCAACTACCTGGGGTGTGTTCTCCTGCCTGGGAGGCAGAAGACGAGCAAGTCCAAGGCAAACGATGCAGCCTCACTGAGAGTCCTTCCTGGCATCATGCCTGGGAGCACCCCATTGGCCAAAGCAGGTCACCTGGACACACCTGCTTCCAATAGGCAGGAATGTGTATGTACCCTGACTACGGCAGTGGGAGGCACGGAAAGTCACATGGAAGTGGGGGGAGTGATAATCCAATTGACCACAATACGTACACATCAATGAATAACAATTTGCAGGTAGAGCTCTCAGCACAATGCTTGGCATCCAGTTGGTGCTCAATACACGGTCACTGCTATATGGTTTTATTTATTTATTTAAATTTATCTTTATTGTTGAGAGTATTACAGGTGTCCCATTTCCCCCCCCAATTGATCCCTTCCACTTCGCTCCCACCCCCTCCCCAGGCCTACACCCAATTATTAACTGTGTCCATGGCTTATGCATATATGCATATAACTTCTTTGGTTAATCTCTTCCCACCCTCCATCCCCCACTCCCTCTGAGATATGATCGTCTGTCGCATGCGTCAATGTCTCTGGATCTATTTAGTTTGTCAGATTCTTTTGTTCATTAGCTTCTTCTTAAAGAAGACCCAACATTTCCTGTAGTGCTGGTCTGGTGGTGATGAACTCCTTCAGCTTTTTCTTATCTATGAAGCTCTTTATCTGTCCTTCAGTTCTAAATGATAGCTTTGCTGGGTAGAGCAATCTTGGTTGTAGTTCCATGTTTTTCATCACTTTGAATATTTCTTGCCACTCCCTTCCGGCCTGCAAGGTTTCTGTTGAGAAATCAGCTGACAGTCGTCTGGGTGCTCCCTTGTAGGTAACTAACTGCTTTTCTCTTGGTGCTTTTAAGATTCTCTCTTTGTCTTTAACCTTTGGCATTTTAATTATGATGTGTCTTGCTGTGAGCCTCTTGGGTTCCTCTTGTTTGGGACCCTCTGTGCTTCCTGGACTTGTAAGTGTATTTCTTTCCCCAGGTAGGGGAACTTTTCTGTCATTATTTTTTCAAATAGGTTTTCAATTTCTTGGTCTCTTTCTTCCCCTTCTGGCACCCCAATAATATGCATGGTGGGCCTCTTGAAGTTGTCCCAGAGGCTCCTTAGACTATCTTCATATTTCTGGATTCTTTTTGCTCTTCTGGTTGGGTGTTTTTTGTTTCCTCATGTTCCAAATTGCTGATTTGATTCTCAGTGTCCTCTACTCTACTGTTGATTCCCTGTAAATTATTCTTCATTTCAGTTCCTGGAGCCTTCATTTCAAGTTGGTATTTTATTATGTTATCGATTTTCTCAGTTATTTCCCTAATAGTCTGCTTAAACATCCTTATAAACAAAATTCTGAACTCTCTATCTGTTAGCTTGCTTGGATCTATTTCATTTCATTCCTCTTCTAGAGATTTCTTCTGTTCTTTCCTTTGTGACATATTTCTTTGCCTCCACATTTTGGCTGCTTCCAAAATTTGTTTCTATGTATTAGGTAGAGCTGCTATGTTTCCTGGAATTTGTAGAGTGGCTTTGTGTAGTAGGTGTCCTGTAGGGTCCAGTGGCTCAGCCTCCCCAGTCACCTGAGCTGAGCCTTCTAGGTGCTCCCCTGTGTGGGCTGTGTGCACTGTCCTGTTGTAGTTGAGCCTTGGTTGCTGTTGACGTCACTGGGAGGAACTGACCCCCAGGCCAATTGTCTGTGAGGACCAGCTGCAGCTACAGCCAAAGAGCTGCTGTGCTGGAGGCACCCCTATGGAGTGGGATTTACTTTAGTGGGGCTTTGGTGTTCACCAAGTGTGCCCCTTGAGTGTCACCTGTGGATGTGGTAGGGTTGTAATCCAGAGTGGTCGGGTCTGACTACCTGGTGCATTGTCTCTGGGGCCTCCGGGGAGGTGCAAAGTCAGCCTCTGCCAGTGCCTTGCCCAGGGCCACCCAGCATGAGCTACACAGCAAACTGTAGTTGGCTGCTACTTGTGCTGGGCTTGGAGGTGTCCAGGAGAGGCCAAGCTATGAACCAATGTAGGCTGCCGCTAGTGCCAGGCCTGGGGCCACTTATCAAGCCGTATGGGGCAGCTGCTGCTTGTTTGAGAGATTTTAGGAAAGTCCTAAGCATGAGGCCCAAGAGGCCACTTGCATAGAAAAGCCCCTGGAAACGGCCTGAATGAGCTGCAGGTGGGGAGGGGTGGGGTCTCCGGGAATTATGGGGCGGGGCCAACGGTGCTGGCGATTCAAATACGGCGCCTGCCTTCCAGCTTAGTACGTGAGGGCTCGCCAAAGGAGCCATGGCCTCCGCCAGCCCTTCTGCCTGGGAGGAAGCTGCCCCTCCACCTCTCACCCAGATTTCAAGCAGGGTAGTTCCTCCCCGAGTGTCCCAGGTCCTTTCAGGCTGTTGCCCGGCGCTGGGCTCAGAGGGAGCGCGTCCTAGTGAGTCTGTGCGCCCGCCCTTTGAGAGGAAAGCCTGGGGCTCCCTCAGCGTCCGCAACCCTCAGGGACAGTCCCTGCTGGTTTCACAGCCCGGAGTTGTGGGCACGTCTCTTCCCGGCCCTGGAGCCCTGGCCTGGGGGCCTGCTGCGGGGCTCGTACCCCTCACTCCTCCGGGAAACCCCCACTGCCGAGATTCCCTCCCGGGTTTACCCCACGGCACCAGGGGTGGGCCTGAGGCGAGTCTCTGATCCAGCCCCGATCCGCCCGCGTCTCTGCCCCTCCTACTGGTCTCAGTGCTGCTTCAGTTCCCTGGTTGTGGGGCTTCTGTTCAGCCAGATCTCAGGAGGCTCTGAGTGAGGGTGGTTCTGTATTTTAGTTGTGATTTTGATGTGGTCGCGGGAGGCGGCGGGTGCAGCTGTTACCTACGCTGCCATCTTGTTTCTCCCCCTGTGGTTTTATTTTTGAACAAATTCTAGTGTTTATCTTCAATTGCCAGTCAACATGGATATTTTCCTTCCAAACAAGTAGAATTAGCTGAGCAAATTGCATTAATATTTGGTTAAATAAAAGTCTCTGTAGACCACAGTCTCAGCTGGGCCTGATTCTTCTAATTCTTCTAAATTGCGTGTCTGCTGCAGTGCATTGGAGTAAAGAGATGACTTTAAGCTCATTTTCTTGGTGGGACATCGAAGTCACAATTAAACATCCTATTTTTTCCCTTTGAAAAAAAAATCAAAGTCTCTTAAGATATATTGTTGTGAACGGACACATAAATGTCTTAATCAATAGTTGAATTCTCTGAAGTACCATCAGGACAAAGTGTTAAATGTTCAGATTAAATCTGTGATTGGTTAAGCCAGAAACCCATAGAGTTGCACGCCACACAATATCTAATAAACGGCACATGAAGTATCTTAATTGTACCCATCTGTCACTTCCCTCTCCTTCTAGATGCATAAAGTTATCAAAATCTGGAAACACAAACGTTTTTATTTCCGCTTAGATGGGCTCTGTTCTCTTTCTTGCTGTATTGGGTCTGTTTTGACCCAAATATTTGTGACAAGACCTTTATGACTCACTTACATTTAGATAGTAACAGGCAGTGGAATCAAATTTTACGCCACATCTTCTTTTGTAAAATATGTTATTATTGATTATTTTGTACACCAAAGCACTGCTCACTCTTCCTTCTGTACATCTGGGTATTATGGGCAATGCACAGTTCTCCCTGTTTCATCTGGGTGCTTATTATTGCTTCTGAAGCTCATAATTGACGCTGTTTGCTACAATGTTAAAAACTAGAAATGTCACTGCCTTTGCCGTTGAATTTTGTTAAAACGGGTTGGAAGTATAATGCTTGCTCCTGAGCTTACTCCATGTTGAATGAGATTTACTTGCAGGATTGGGAGCTTATAATATAGGAAGGTGATGAAATAAAATAGATCCCTAATCAGCAAGCTGAGGTGTGGTCTAGAGACGTTCAGATGCCGAGAGGATTAAGTGGAACTTGATGTGAGTTGAAGATGATCCGGAGTCAGTCTCTCTAGCTAGGAAAACAAGCCTTTGCAATCAAGGATCCCGGGACAAAAATTCCCAGGCATTCAAATGGATTCCGCCTACCTCTCACTGCCTCACCCCCCCAGGAATTCCTCGGAGCAGGTCCCAGAATCACAAGCAGGCTTCCCAGCTTGTAAACGACGTCAGCGGCATCGGCTTAGTTGGACGTGTGGGAGGAAGACCAAGTCGTTGTGTGCTGAGGCTTTCTCACAACTCTTCCTGGGTTGGACAAGAAAATAAAGCCCCGTTTAACCTTAGCTTACGTGTTGTTGAGAGCTAACCAGGTGAGGCACTGGGAACCTTTCATATCATTTCAAGTTCTTCCTCTCAGAAGTCTTTGTGAACGGCCGTATTATTCCCATTTTTGAAGGGCGAACTGAGGCCTGAGGAGGATGGTGGGCGGTGTGCCCCGTGGAGGGGCTGGGAGTAAACCCCAAGTGTGCCCTCCGGCCACAGCCTGCGTGCCCTCAGGTATTTGCGCAGACCCCCTGAACCCTGCTCTGTTCCAGGCACTGGGATATGGTGTGTTTCCAGGTCGAGATGATCTGGGGTGCTTTGCAGACGCTGTGTTTGATGATACTGTCTCAGAGAGGGGGTTGTCAGTCTGCTTCTGTTTCTCTGTGAATCCTTCCTACAAGCCAAGGATGAGGCCTGGGTGTGGAGTTCTTTCCTCTAACCCTTTCTAGCACATGCTCGGTGTCCATCTCACTGGCCACGAGAACAGCCCTGAGGCGCACAGCTTTCTGTTGGGCCCATCTCTGGCCCGAAGGCAGTAACACTGTTTGCATTGTTTTGCATATTGGAGTTACCTTCCTTCTGGCCAGCGATACTGGTTTTATGCTGAGAAAGATGGTGCCAAGTTTCCGTTCACATTTTTGTATAAATACAAAAAGTCTGTCTAAAGAAAAAACTGCAAACACACAGTGGAATAGGGCGCTGTGGTGACCGATTTGAGGCAACAGGCTGACCGAAGACGCAGAGACAGGGAGCCAGTCAGGATGTGGTTGGGGAGGGTTTCTCTGTTCAGGCTTCTCGGCCATCCTTCTGTCCTTCCATCCTTCTGTCCTTCCGTCCTCTGTCCTGCACCAGTGCTCAGCAGGGCTTTTACCAGACTGTCCCCTTTCCTTCTCCTTCACCTTACACTTACCTTTCAGATCTCTGTTCCTTTATCCCATTCCCCCCAAAAGCCTTCACCTGGCAGGGGGGCTGAGGAACTGGATCAGATATTGGGGGGCTCTGTGTGAGCTGACTCAGTGGGGTTCTTGGTGAAAGGATTTTATAAGGAAAGGCACAGATGGGCCTAGTAGGTTCAGGAGCCGGACTAGAGTTTGGCCAAGCAGAGTCTATGTTGGGGTTGAAGGATTTGTTTAATATAGGTCTAGAAATCCAAGGGTCCTAGTCTCTCTGTTTAAGGGGGGACTCTCATGCCTAAGTTAACTGAAACGGGGGTGAAGCTGCCTTTGAAACACTGTCATGTGGACCTCAGAGTGAATCTTCCATGCAAAGTGCTTCATAAACTTCCTGACCAGCCTGAGAATGGGGGCTTGGCTCAGCTCAGGCCCAGCTGGTGTGATTCTCTGGGACCAGCTTACAGACAAATGCTTGTAGGTGTGGCATTCAGGTGAGATGTGCTGCAACTGTGACATACCACTTGGGTGGGGACAGGGCTCTCAATCACCTTGAAACATCCCAAGTTCCCTGTATTGACTAAAAGAGCTCGGTGACCATTAATAGCCAATTGGCTTTGGTTGTCTTACAAGAGAGCAATAGACAGTTGTGAAGGAAAACCTGGAAGAGAGAGGCTGAGGTGGGTTGGAGAACGTCAAGACAGCAGATCCCGATGACTGATTTATGGGGATGAAGGGCAGAGGCAGGGAGGGCGGCGGGCTGGTGCTAGGAGCAGGTTCCAGGAGCAGGTTCCAGGTGTGGGCTGGTTGCGGAGGCTCATGATTCCATCGGGCTGATGCGGCTGGCCCCTGGCTGCCTTGGGAAGCACACAATGTTGGTCTTTGATAGTCCCTCCCCTCCCCTAACTGTGCCCCATTGTGCGGCATTCCTTCCCCAACAAACGGTCTTAACAACAGGCTCCCTGTCTGCCGTGTCCCGACAGCAGGCCTCCCATCTTTGTTTTCCAGAGAAGGCACTTTGTAGTCATCTGTTTACCAACCTGCCTTGTGATGATTATGGCTAGAAATCCCACGGGACTCCAGCCTGTAAAAATTAATCTGTGGTTTTTAAAAAACCCATTTATTTTGAACTTATTTTAGATTTACTGAAAAGGTGCAACAATAATAGAGAACTTCCTTATATCTCTACTCCTCTGCAGTAACAGTACATAACACCTGTGTAACCACAGTGCAGTTAGAGAGAAAAGAAATTGATGAGAGATTGCTGCACATTCTGATGAGACAGGAGAGAAGATGAGTCAGCCCAGTCTCCTTCCCTCCCGGGTCTTCCTTCAACAACTGTCTGTTGCTCTCTTGTAAGACAACCAACGCTAATTAGCCATGAAAAGCCACGCCGTAAGGACGTGGCAGCCTGAGTGGACGGCATTTCCCACAGCCGAGGGCACAGCCAAGATACCAATCATGGTCTTTTGACGACGCATGTGGGTGCAGACCCTGCCCTGGTCCCCCTGGGGAGAGGGCGAGAGGAGATCTTTTCCAGCTCAGTCTCTGAAACAAAGTCTGACCTTCCAGTAGACAGCTGCCTGAAGAAGGTGCTGTCCTGAGCCACTGTTGGGATTCAGGACTCAGGCTTGGCTGCCCTTGTACCTTGGTGACAGGGACATTCTTTCTGCCTGATCTTGGAATGCCGTGTGGCTCTAGAGCAGCCAGACTGAGGAGCTCAGTGCCCGGCAGCTCCTGCTCTGTGAAGGGTTCCATCTTTGGCAGCCCCGAGGACACTGCCCTGAGCGGAGAAGTGGCTGGGCCCTGCAGTGGTGGGGGCGTGGTGGGGATGCAGTGGGGAGCGTGGGACTCCTCCCCACAGGGGTGCCAACCAGAACACTAGAGCAGAAAGATGCAGCTAAAGAACTTCAGTAAATGGTGAGCAGTTTCTTTTTTTCACACTCACCCTAGGATATGTTTGTTGATTTTAGAGGGAGAGGAAGGGAGAGGGGGAGAGAGAAACATCCCTCAGTTACCTCTTGTAGGCAGCCCGCCCGACCTTGGATCTACCTGCCACCTAGGTATGTGCCGTGATGGAGAGTCAAACCCACCGCATTTTGGTGTATGGACGACCCTCCCACCAACTGAGCTGCCCTTCCAGGCTGAACAGTGAGCACTTTTGAAGCGGGGTGTTTCTTGGGCGCTCATACTGGCAAGGTCTGGATTACTCAGTTTACATTAAAAGCTGCCTAAACTTTTATTTAAAAACAGCACTGTTATTCCACACCATCGGCCAAGGGCAGGCTCTCCACCTCCTGAGGACTAGGAATTTGGCCCTCAGGCCACAGGAGTGACCAAGACAACCAGACGCGCAGTCCTGTTCCGGGACACCTGTTCCGGGTCCCAGAGACACAGCCACCTGGTAAGGGGCTGCGGGTCTGTCGGCCCCCAGATGCAGTTTGGGGTTTGTCATCAGCATGCATTGAAATAGCTCATGGCTTGCCCTACGTGCTGTTTTTAAAAAGCAGCATCAAGACACTTGGAACAGTTTGATGAGGGGGTTTGGGCAGAACATTTTGCAGGGAGGGTAGCAAATGGGGAAGAGAAATGTGTTTCCTATGAAGGATGCTGGTTAGGACGCGTGTGCGTTCTTATGGATGTAAATTGGATGTTGGGCGGCTCTGTGGCATTATTTCCAGCCCTTTAGTTATTATTCATGGTTCCATTATGGCCTCTTTCATTCACGCGCACATCCGGGCCGACGCAGGGAGGAGCAGGTGCCGGGCGAGGCTTAGGAAACACACACATAAAACTCGCCATATATTTTAGTTATAGGTGCTCGCGTTTCCCTCCCATCAAATCTCGCTTTTCCATTTCAGCCACATAAATGGTTGTCATAGTGACATTTGCTTCCAGGCTCCGTAGCTTCGGTGTGAGGCTCAGATAGGACCCAGTGACCATAAATCCAGCTCCACTGTCCCGGCTTTGAAACAAATCAGAACTGAGTTGCTGGACCCGCTCCCGCTATCGCAGAACAAGGGAAAATGACGCTGAAATTGGGCTGCAGTAGACCCTGGGTCTGAGCTGCTCCAGTGCTGTTGCTCATCTTCAGGGAAAAGTTGGCCAGTTCAGCTTTTTAAAAATTAGTTGATCAGTACAAGGCATGATTTCTGTGTTTCAGTGTAAAGGAAGAAGTTTAGTTCCTTTGAATAAACTCTGCGAATCTCTGGTCTGGGGTAGACTTTAGGGTTGTGAGATGGTCCAATTATTTCATTTTAATCTCTCCCAGTCTACGTTACACTCTCCCCTTTTGTAACATTGTGCTCATGTTATTTTGTAAAACGTTTGATATATACTTAAGATTGAGCATGATCTCTAAAGGTATTTCCTTAAGGATATTTTTAAAATTGAGAGATTTAACTATAATCCAGAAACAAAGACTTCCAGGGCTGCCTGTTCTCAGTCACTACACAGACTGTGTGAGTCCACAGAGTGGGGCCCATGCAAGACAGGGGTCCCCTCAAGCCTTTTTGGAGGTTACATGGGCCCCTGCTGTGGCCAGTCTAACATCCATCACTGAGGGTAACTGTCATCTGTGCCACAAAATATGAGAAAAAGTGGGCAAACATGACCTAGGATTATAAACCATTTGGTATCTTTTGGGCTGCAAGAAAGAAAATAATAGCCCTAAAAGTGATTTCATTCCCTTGATGTATTTTTCTTCTCATAACAAGAAGTTGGAAGGGAGGGAATCCTGGGGTTGGTTGGACAGATCCCCAGCAACAGATCAGGGTCATTGTCTCCACTATCACCTGACCCCCCTTGGGTGCAGCCGTATCCTCAGTTTACATCCTGAGCTGGGACCTAGGCAGGTGACCACCCTCTGCTTCCATCTCTTTCTCTTTCACTCTCTTCTTTCTGAATCTGGATACTTCCCGCCCCTGTGGACCTCTCTTTGTTTCACTGGTAGACTGTGTCCCACGACCTCACCTGGTAGAAGGAGGGCTGGGGAAGTACGTGTTTGGTGTCTCTGTCTCGGTCTCGTGGGAGGTGAGGTCTAGTCAGAGGGGAGGAATGGGTGGTGGCTGCCCCTGGTGGACAAGGTCTGGGACTGAGCAGACTCAATGGCATTGCCCCCCACCCCCCAGCCGTCCTTCTGAGGAGGCCGCACAGGAGAGCCTAGAGGAGCTGCCACACCCTGGGCTCTCCTGACTGACATGCAGAATCGAGGTTTGGGGTGGCCCCCCAACTGGCGTGTTCCAGCTGTACTGTGAGGATTAACTTGCTTAATTTCCACCTTCCGTGGGGGGGGCTGCAGGTTCTCCAAGCAGAGAGACTGTGTCTATAGATGTTCACTTCTCTCACTGAAAACTGGCCAATCATTTCTTCCTAATTAAAGATCAAACATCTTTTCAGATGGTCCCCTTGCTAAGATGTCAGGGGAGCTGTTCCTGTGTCTGTCAGTGGTTCTGATCATGTTGGCATTTTTGGCAGCTGATTCCTGGGATGAATCATAGAATTATAATAATCTGCACCAGAGGGACAACGACCAATTTGTAAAGAATTAAGAAGTGAGCTGAGGATTGTCCTCTAATGAGATGGAGTTCGTCAGGGAGACGGTGCCTCAAGCTGCTGTGTCTCAGACACAGAGGGCCCTGGAGGGAGGGTCCAGGTGGCCTGAGGGGTGGGCTGTAGGGGACACACAGTTACACCCTGTCACTGATCAGCTGCAGAGAAGGGTGACAGCTGAACACCAGGGTTCCTGTCGTGGGGCTGGAGTGTGTTTCTATCATCGCCGACTCGTTCCCGGAGGGTGGGAAGCGTTGCTCACCACTTCTCTACGAGCCAGAGGGAGGAGCACAGACAATGGCCTGTCGCTTGTTGGAAAACTGCTGCCCTTGGTTATAGTCCCAGAGAAATGGATGGACGGGGCATGTGGACTTCATAGATGGAAGTGTTCCTGGATTAATGGGAAGCTATTCCTAGAAATTACTCAGCGTTCAGGAGCCAATCTCTGGACTGAGTCTTGTTTACTCTCCCAATGCCAAACCCCTCAGAGCCGCCGAGTGGAGATGGCAAAGGTTCCCATTCCCTCGTTCCTGCTCTGACCACTCCCCTCACCTGCTCCTGTCGAACATTTACAGCTTTCAAAGTGAAATTATCCCTACCTTTTGGAGGAACTATTATTCCTTTTGAAAGTCCTTTATGGGAACTTAAAATTTGCAAACTTGTCACCTTTGGGCAGACATAACACTTACCTTGTAGGACAGAAGACAAATGACTGCTTGCTGTTGTATCTTCCAGGCTTTAAAAAATGCTCCATAGATATCTTAGCATTTTCATTGTCAATGTCACTGTGAACCAGGGTGGAGCCGCCTGGCTGTCATGTCTGGAGGGGAAAGCGCCAACAACAGCCGACTTGGGGACGCATCAGGGCTCCTCTCCACGTGGCCTCCAAGGGCCCTTTGGGACTGTCAATAGGTATTTATATCAATGTTGAAACTCTTTTTGAGTGAGTGGAACTGGATCTTTACTCCATCACCAGAAGCATGTGGGCACTTAATAAGGACCAATCAATACCTTTCCTGATACTGGACTTTAGAACAGGCCCTTCCCAGCCAGCCCCAGGGAGAGATGCATCCACAGCTGTACCTCATTCTCAGAAAGACCCCAGGGCTGTGTTCTGCCCCTCAAGGCACGAAAGTGGATGGGCAACCTGCTCTCCCTGGCAGAGGGTGTGTTTAGAGGAGAAAGAGGTGATTTACAGGTGGGAAGGAGTTGATTTTGGCATCTCTCCAGGTGGAGTCAGGACATTGAGCTGGAAAAGCCGGAACTGGCTGCTGAAAGTCAGGATTTGTGTTAACGGTCTTGGGCCCCTGCAGAGCCCGTGCTGCAATACTTGGGGTGCTCAGGAGTCACCGATCAAGCTTTGGCTAAGAAAACAGCTTCACTTCTCAATCTGAGAAAAGACCACCTGTTTCATTTAGTGAAAGTCAATAGGGCAGGGGTTTGGCTGTGAGCTAAGACTCAGCTCCTCCAGTTACAGGGCCTGGGGTCACTGGCTCCTGTGTTTAGAGGTCACTCAGTGAGCACCAATCCCTGGCTCCTTGGTAGGCCTGAAAAGATTCTCAATTGAGTTGTTTTCTGTGATAATGAAATGGAAAGAGTGGAAAGAGGCAACTATAAGACAGACTGGAGGCCTTGTGCTCAGAGCAGCCCTGCACTCAGGAGGCCTGTGTAGAAGATGGTGACCAGTGGCCCCACAGGGCTTCTCAGAGCAGGACCTCGCCTGGCTCTGTCTGTGTCCTTGACAGATCACTGAGACGTCTCCTAAGTGTCATAAGCAAGCCTGAGCTCTCCTGCCCTGGCCACTATGAAGCTGTACCCTTCTGGAAGAGGGTCAGCGGCCAGCATTGGCACAGAGCCCAGGGCATTCTTCCAGCTGCCAGAGACGGCCTCCTCCTCTCCCTGGGCCTGTGACTAGGGGGTCTGGATAAAGCAGACACCACACACACAGGCTGGGCTCATGTCCCTGGGTGCTGCTTCCTTGATTATGGTTGAAATTATGACACTGAACTTGGCACCCCTAGAATGGCATTTAGCAGCCCATGATCTTGAGAGCTGGTTGGGGGTGGGGGGCAAAAAAAGGGGACACTATGTGGGAAATTGAAGTGTTGGGTTTATGTGCAAAGGTGAGGGCGATAAAATATCCACTTCCTGTAGGAAAGGTGCCCAAGATGCCTATGGAAAAATGTTAACACGTGGTGAAGAAATGCCGGCAAAACCAAGTACAGTCTCTCGTGGCCTTTGACATGGGCAGGCGTGAGGCTGATGTTCATAAAGCCAGGTCCTTCTTGTTCAAAGAATTAAACAGTAATAAGGAAAGCTGGCTTCCCAGGCAGTTCAGCTCAGGACTTAGTAATTACTTTTATCTCGATAACATCCCAGGACAGGTTATTTTTATTGCTCATAAAAAACAAGTGCCCTCAGGTTATCTCAGAAAAGCCAGTCAAAGGCTGGTCCACAGCAGTGCTGACCTTCAGACAATAGGCCTGCGGCCAGGGCTCTGTGAGGGCAGATTAGGTCTTTGCAGGGGTTGTCGCTGGGGACAGAGGGGAGAGGAATTGGGAAGCCGAAACCTAGAAAACAATTCAAGTGCATTTGGGTTCTTTTATTTTTATCTGACTCAGAGAGGCCAGAAATAGTTACAGAACATAGAGAACCACGTGCCCAGTGCTCACGTGGCTTTCTTTGGGGCAGCCTCGGTGTTTTGGGACATGCCGGAAGAAAATAAAAGGATTTCAAGTAAAATGACAAGATTAGTGCTGAAACCTCAGATATCCACAGGGAAGCTCAGTAATCAGAGCCTTTAGAAGGAGCTCAGTACTCAGCCCTGAAGGACAGATATGCTTCCAGGGGCACTGTGGACAAGGAGAGACTCTTTCCTCCATCTCTGAAATAAATTTTGTGAAAGTCTAGCCAGCTCTGGCCCTTAAGTGTAGACATGAGCTGTGTCCTGGGATTCAGGGAGGAGAGTGGTTGACGACATGAAAGCATTGTCCTGCTGGAGGTCATAAGCGGGGCGGGGGGAGGGGGGGGCTTGTTTTGGGTGACTCTGGTTACTGGTAGAGGTGACCGAAGTGCCATGTTGAGAAATAGGCAGGGCCATGTGTGGCCTCAGCAGAAACGGTGCCACTACTGATTGACAGTGTCTGCCTTGGGGATGAGAGGAGGGTGTTCTGTGTTTCACCATGTTGATGCTGAGCTCAGATGCTGTCCTAGGGAGCCCTGTGCCTGCAAATCATCACCAAGAGGGGCAAGAGCCACATTAATTTCTTTAAGACCATTTTTAGAGCAGTTTTGGGTTCACAGCAAAATTAAGAGGAAGGTACAGAGATTTCCCATATACCTCCTGCCTCAACACATGCACAGCCTCCCCATTTCAACACCCCCCACCAGATGGTGCGTTTGTTATAATTAATGAGTAAAATTAACACAGTCTTAATTGCTACAACATCATCGCCCAGAGTCCATAGTGTACCTTAGGGCTCACTCTTGATGTCTTACATTCTGGGTTTGGACAAATGGATAATGACCTGTATCCATCACTGGAGTATCACACAAAGTAGCCTCACTGCTAAAACTCCTCTGAGCTCTGTCTACTCACCCTCCCTCCCCACAACAACCTCTGATCTTTTTCTGTCTCCACAGTTTGGCCCTTCCCAGATATCGTGTAGTGTAGTGAATGACCACAGTTTTGCTGACTGGCTGGGGGAGGTTTCATAGACAAACCATTTATTTGCTTATGTTCTGCTGATAGACATGAGTCCAGTTGTTCTGGAGGCTGAGGTGACTGAAGCAGGAGTTGGCGAACTTCTGTAAAGGGTCAAACATTCACTAAAATAGTAAATATTTTAGACTTTGTGAATCAAGAGGCAAAATCAAGGTTATTATGGAGGTATTTATATAACCATTTAAAATGTAAAAACCATTCTTAGCTCATGGGTCGTACGAGAACAAGCCATGTGCCAGATCTGGTCCATGGGCTGTTTGCTGACCTCTGATACATAGGCCGGCCTCAGAGATGTTGCAGGTTTGTTTCCAGACCACCGCAGTAACGCGAGTGTTGCCATAAAATGAATCATAATGTTTTTGCTGGTGGAGGGTCTTGCCTTAAATAAAATGAGGTGAGCTTGTAGTGCTTGCAGTGGACTTAGAGAGAGACTGCAACAGCCAAAGGCATCAGATGCTCCTGCTGTGACCACCTGCTCCTCTCCCTCTGGGCCACCTCACCTTTGACTTCCACGTACCCTCTAGATTCCATAAGCAGGAGCCTTCTTTCAGGTCAGGAGCCACAATGTGGCTCATATAAGACTAGGGCTGGTCAGGGAAGTCTGGGAGGTCACAGCTCCGAGGCTGCCACGTGGTGCCACGTGGGCCTTCTGTCTGGCAGTGGACATACGGACTGTGTAGGACACCTGACTGGGAGAGTGAGCTCCCCACTAGGCTGAGCTCTCTCTCCTGGACCAGGTTCTGCCTTACTCTGTGAGATAATAGCTGTGGAATCTGGCCTTAGAAGTTGGCCCATGGCTCTCTGGCCACGTGACCTGGGAGGACAGCTGCCCACCTGAGCTCCTCGCCTCATTGAAGTTGCAGGAACCCAGGAGAGTGCTGAGCACAGGGCTGTCATGTGAGGATTCTTTTTCGCAAAGAAATCGCCTCAGGAACATTTTACCTTTTACTTAGATTCTCTTCGTTGGGAAAGAAACCCATTTTAAGGCAGAAAATTAGCCCTTCCTTTAACTTTGAGGCTGCCCGAGGCCCGAGCAGACCCCGCGCTTTTCAAGTCATGGAATGAACCAGACCATTCTGGCTTCCTTTAAATATGTTAGCTTCCCCCCCCCTAGAGAAAACTTAAAAAAACCCCAAAAAACAATTTTCTAAAACTGAATTTCCCTCAGTTTCTTGTGCAAATGTACTTAGAACAGAGGACCTGCCCACCTTCCTTCCCAGCCCCTCTGTGGGACCAGCGGGAGGTTAGCGATGTGGCCTGGATGGCCAGCTGCTCTCCCACAGCTGGTAGACAGTGCTGCACGCAGCCGCCTCCTGAGGGTTAATTTGTCTCATATTTTAATCTGACAGAATCCGGCCGTGTTGTCGCATAGTCCCAGGAGGTGACTTGGTTCTTGGTTGACGTAGACGATGGAGTACAATTTGAATGATAAAGCAGCAGCTGGAATTTGTAGCAAATCTGACTTTCTGGTGACCAGAGTAACCTTTACACAGAGAAAGAGCGTTTTGGCAGAAACGGGGGTGAGAAAGGAGGGTGGCGTGCTTCTGGAAGATTCCATGTGCAGTGGCCGTGGCATAGTGAACAGAGCCCGCACTGGGACTGGCTGTGGTTCTGCTCGCTGCTCCTGCTGGTGTGTGTGTGGGGGTCCCTCCTGCAGGAGAAACGCAGACCCCTCCATCTTAACTGAAGGCCAAAGTGTTTCTGAAAACAGCTATGTTTGCACTGAAAAAAAAAAAAGATAAAAAATAACAGGTACTTACTGAAAACATTAAAATAAGTGAAAAAATTGACCACTTTTTCCTACCTTGAATCTCGATCATAGATTTTCAGACATAAGCACTGTCAAGCTGCGGCTATGCTTTGGATTTGGGGGAAGGAGGCACTAAGCGGGTATGTATATATCCACGGTATTGGGCAGAGCCCTTGAATTAGTATAGGACTGAACCGAACTCGACTCGCTGAAGGCAAAGGTGTAGCCAGCAGCTGTGCTACTGGGACGTCAGGGAGCAGGTCTGGGATCAGGGCTGAGCCCTGGGTTGATCTGAAGTGTCTCCCTGCCTTCCCTCCTGATTCCAGTCCTCGGCACGCGGGACAGGTGCGACCTGTGTCCCCGGCTTTCAGACTCCCGGGCAGTGACCCCTGGGGAAAGAAGTTCTTTATCCCGGGGCTGCAGGTCAGACTCGGGAAGGGCAGTGAGCATCTCTGGGCTGTGTCTGCACAGCAGGGACCATGGCAGGCCTGACCTGGGTCCTCTCCGTCTCTGACAGTGTGGGGAATGGAAGACAGGACCACATGAGCTCAAAGGAGGGAGCTCTGATGCCAGAAGACGGGCTAGGGAATGCCTGTGAGAACCACACTTGCGCACCTACTTTTCAGCAACAGAAAGAAGGCTAAAGAAATGGCTGCTCAGGAGCTTACCCTTCACTTGCTACACACCCTGTGTGTGTCCTTACAGCTCTTTTCTAAAAGCTGTATCCCAGCTGGCATGGCTCAGTGGTGGAGCGTCGACCTGGGATCCAGGAGATGGAGGTTCAATTCCCGGTCAGGGCACAGGCCCGGGCTGCGGGCTCCATCCCCAGTGCTCTCTCATCATTGATGTTTCTGTCTGTCTCTCTCTCCCTCTCCTTTCTCTCTCTGAAATCAATAAAGATATATATTTTAAAAAATAAATAAATAAAAATTGTATTACATTTATTTTGGCATAAATTCTGTTTCTCCAAAACCAAAGACATGGTCATTCAGTGTAAAATAATCACAACAGCATCCATCTCAGTGCACGTGACATTTCCTCCTAATTTTATTAAATAGATTAAAAACAGAGAGGTGTGGTGTCAAGTGCAGGCTTTGTCAGCAGGAGGGAGGAGAGAGTCTCAGCCTCGGAGGAGCTCTGACTCCTATGCACCTGGAATTCCACTTCAGCAGCCTCTTCTCTTTTGCTTGAAAAATGAACATTTTAGCTCTGGGAGGTGATGAACCGTGAGGAGAAAGGACTCGTGTGGAAATCAGGAAGGCTTGGTGTGAGATTTTGCTTACTGACTGTACCTGTGTCAGGTGGCAGTGACCACCCACCTCAAAGCCTTGCTGTAAGCAGGAGCTGGAGTAGCCCTGGCTGAAAGCAGTGCCTGGAGACGTGTGGGGTTGGAGGGCAGAGTGCCCATGTCTAACTTTAAGGGGTGGCTGAGCACCTTGGTCAGGAAACAGAAGTCAGACAGGTTTCATGAGAATCCCAACCCTCCCACTCACTTGTTAGGAGGGGGGTTTGACTGAGCCTCAGTTCCTTCATCTGTAAAATGGGCTCACAGAGTGTGCACCTTCTGGAGAACCACCTGCCAAGCATAGTGGGCCTTTTGTTGACCTGCGTGGTGTTCGTTAACATGGGGTTGTTCGATGGACTCCAGAAGGAGAAGAACCTCTCTCCCTGATTATGAGCATCCCCCAGAGCACACCTCTCAGTGGGACTCTGAGGTGGCAACGTGAAACCAATCCTCAGCCGCTTCACCTGAGATGGTGCTTTAGGTCTCTGGTGCCTCCTGTGGGGGGTGGGATGGGGGGGGCTGTTTTGGGGGAAGGAGGGTGGAAGATGTCAGGAGACTCTGCATGTTCAGACAAAGCAGGAGCTGTCAGAAATGAGACTCTCCTGTCTTGGCACAGGCAGAGGGCTTCAGAATTTCCCGAAATCTCTGGTATGAAAGCTGAAGTGACTTCTTGGCTCTTTCATGTAAGTTGAGAGATTCACTCCTTTGATATACCTGATGCTGCTCTCTCCTAGGTCAGTCTCCAGGGCTTCCCAGACTCCAAGTGGAAGTTGGCTCCCCCCTTCGCAGCCCCCGGTGATCCCTCCTGGCGTGTTCCACTGGCGTTCGTTTGCGTTTGTTTACGGTGGTGCAGATGCAGCATGAAATTCCTGAGTTCTGTTTATGTCTGACATGCCTGTTTATTGGTTATCGGCTGATCACTCCTAATTATGAAGCACTGAGCTGGACCTTTGAAATGGAAGCCAAGTCTTATTAAAGACTTAACTGTAGGTCTTCAAATCCTCTAAATCACCTGTGATCTCTCTCAGTCCCTCTTAAGCAAAGCAAGTTTGGTTCTAAATTTCTATAAGGTCATCGAGGTAGGAGAAACTGGGTGTGGTCTAATCCATCCAAATTGCACAGAAAAGTGTGTATGTCCCTGTCCCTGTGTGTGTAGGGAGAATGGATTCTTGTTACACGTACTATGTGTTCATTTACTCTTGTAGATGCATCAGTTTGTCTAAAATCCTGTGGTCCTCTCAGGTAAGCCCTGGGAAGTGAGGCTCTCAAGCCTACCTGGGGGTTTGGTGTGGGAATCTGTCTGGATTTCTCTCTCAATAGGATCCAGAGACCCTCAAATCTCAGTCCCAGAGTTAGATGTTGAGGTCTTCAAGTGCTTGCAGGTGAGGCAATGAGAAAGCACAGAATTATGCTCATTGGACCAAGCTGCCCATCTTGCTTTGTCCAATCAGGGTAAAAAACAGAATGGGTGGTTTTGTTAAGTTTTATTTTATTTTTTTGCCAGCTGTAGCCAGAAGTTTCCATTGACTGCTGAGTAATATGCAAGTTACTCCTGCTATCCCTGTTTATTCTTGGCAGCCTTTGAAAAATCAAACTACCCTTTATTCTGACTGTTTTTCATCACGCACAAAGGCTTATGAACACACCAAGGCACTGGGGCAGAAATCAATCCTGTCTTCCTAAAATTACTGCGTGCAGGAGATGCCTGCCCCCGGGGGCCTAGTTCAATATCTCATATTCTACTCTTAGAGATTACTTGTTTAACTTCCTAATATCTGGAACATGCTGTGGGATATTTTCTCTTATTTTCTTTTAAAGCAAAGAATTAAATAGTTTTTGATGACAGGAGACGGGTCGCTCTGGGCACAAGGAGGGGCCAGTGTTTCAGTTGTGTTCACACACAGCACCCGCTCACCTGGGCCTCTGCCCAGGGGACTATGTTCAGTCCTGGGGGTCTCAGGGTCCCCACCCCCAAATGAGATCAGTATAGTGCATTAGTGGAGTCATTTCCTTTCAAAGTAGGTAGATTTTTCTTCTCACAAGTAAATGAAACTGTTTGTCATAAAGATTCTTTGTCCCATCATGGTTGTCTCCACCTATCGTGAGTGTTGAAGGGATGTGATCCTAACAAAGTATCAGAACTGTCCAAGTAGAAATTATTTTAAAAGGAAATGAACAATTTCAAGGTAATTTCTATGATAGCCCCTCTCTCTTGAATCCTGATAGCTCTGGAGTGGGGCAGGAAGGGGATGTTTTATTCACTGAGACACGCAGGCTTCCTGTCTGTTATTTATCGAGTATCATGCATGTGACGATGTTCATGTTGTAGGACCAAGACTCATCCTGCTCCGTCCTCAGTCCAGGCCCTTCCTGGGAGGTGGCTCTTGGTGCTGGTGACACTTTCACCTGCTTAAGCTGCAGGTGTGAAGATACAGTGTTGCTTTTATAGGTATATTAGGATCTAGTTGTCTTTTGTAGTTGTGGTAAAATACACATAAAAGTGATTATTGTAACCATTTTAAGGCACAGTTCAGTGACACTGACTCCATTTAATTGTTGTGCTGGGACATCTTGTTCTTAAACTGGTTTATGGTGGTTTCCTTTCTATTTTAATTTATTTTATTTTACTTTACTTAGCATGTTTTAGAAGAGGGTTTGTTTGTGTGTTTGTTCATTTTAGCATTTTTGTAGCTTTTCTTCCTCCTCTTAACCTCAGGTGGCATCTCACAGCAGGCGGTTCTTCGAATCATGTCCATATTAGCAGACAGGAAATCACTTACTTTGCTTTTGCAGGGAAACTGAGTCTTTACAATATCTTCTCTCTCCTGATAAATAATAAAACACAATCCAGACCATATTGGGTAAAAGTGCAGCTTCCCACTTTTCTTTGTTGCTGGAGCTCATAGAATGAATGGTTCGCTCCATAGTGGCCCTTTGAATCAAAGGTCACCTTCAGCCCCTTTTACATATGAGGAAACTGAGGCATCAGGAGGCACTTTACATCCTGTAGACAGCTGTTCTCACTACCTGCCTGTGACTTCCCCTCGGCTGCAGTGAGCTGGGGCCAGCCTGCTCCTGCTCCAGCCCCACCCCGACACAGCACACCTGGGCAACAGCATTATCACGGAGGGGCCGTGGTCACCTGGGCAGCAGGTGAGGCTATGGTCCCAGGGACTCTAGCGGCCTGTCTCAGGCTGGCCGTCACCTCATCTTCTGAGAGCTGGCTCCCCCGCCTCTGCGGCATCGCAGTCCCAGCCATCGCCCTGGCTGAGGGGCCTCAGTCATGCCCACATTTACCTTGGGAGGGAGGAGAGTCAGTGCAAAACTGAGTGGGCAGAGTGTGTTCCAGTTGAGCTAACGCAGGTCTGGGTGACACCTGTTGTCCCTGGACCCAGAGGACTCAAACCCTGACAGGTGGCAGGGCCTCTCCTTTCAGGTCAGGCAAGTGGAGGCTCAGGTAGCATCCGTGGGATGGTCCCGATGCTCTGGCAGGGTCAGTCCCGTTCTCGGAAGGTTTTTTGGAGTTTTGGCTGAGACCCTGCTGAAGCAAATACAGATGGTGCATCCTGAGAGCCTGGTGCTCACATGCCCTCGTGACAGTGTTTTTAATCTTCTTCCAAGGCACTTTATGAAACCTATTTAGGCCTGTGAGTCTGTGCTATTGATTTTAATGTTGCTCCTGGAGATTGTTTTATGGTGTTTGGGTTTAGAGATTTTGTAATTGGAATTTCTAATCAAATTCCAGTCTTGGATTCTACACTCCTCTGGGCCCGAGTTCTCTCCTTCCCAAGGGGTAATGGCAAAAGGGGATATAAAACTTTGTAACAGGACACTCAACGGTCAGTCACTGGGAAAAATGAACCCGCATGTTAGCCTCAATGGTAGTGAATGATGAGTTTTTGGTTTAAAAAAATCGTGTATTTCAAATACAGCCAGAATCAGCCCTAATGGCCTGAACTGTGGACTTCCAAGTGAGTGTCTGCAGATTGGCAATCGCACAAGTCACATCTGCTGTGACTGGCTCCATGTGTCCTCGATCGGGGGGAGCCTCACTCATCCCCAGGATGTGGCTGCCTCTGTGTGGCCACCCTTCTCACACAAGGACAGCCACCCTGGGGCCTGGGGAAGCGGCCAGGTTTACTCTTCAAGGCTCAAGGCCAAACCTGGTGTATTTTCTTGGAGAGTCTTTTAAAGTGGCTTTTTATTGAAGTCACACACACACACACACACACACACACACACACACGTGCGCACACATGCACACACATGCACACACATCCTGAGCGTGCATTCAGAACTCACCAGCACTCCTGGGTCCCAGTTTAATCACATATTTTCTCTTAAAGAAGCACAGACACAACACCTGATGCTTAAAATGAAACGTGAGAACTCTGGTAACTTCCAGGGCTCATCTTCCGTCCATCGATGGGAAGCTGCAGTCAGCTTCTGAGAGGACGAATGGGTGCTTCTCTGCTCTGTGGTGAAAACGTTCGAGGAGAAGTGATGGGGTGGGACAGACGTGTCATCAGCATCACACTCCCCATCCTGCGTGACCACCTGTGTGTGTAACCAGCCTGAGGGTGAGAGCACATCACTCTCAGAACAACTGCAGGCTCAGGCCCGTGTCCCAGTCTGTCCATCTGTATGTCCACAATGGCCTCTGTGATGTCACCCTGGTTCTTATTGTTTGGGGTAAGTGTCCTTTGCAAAGGACTATTCTTCTTATTTTTAATTTTTATTTTATTTTATTTTTTATTTTTTTAAATATATCTTTATTGATTTCAGAGAGAGTAAAGGAGGGAGAGAGAGAGAGAGATAGAAACATCAATGATGAGAGAGTCATTGATCGGCTGCCTAGCCTGCAACCCAGGCATGTGCCCTGACCGGGAATCGAACCCTGATCGCCTGGATCTTAGGTCGATGCTCAACCGCTGAGCCACGCCCGGCCAGGCTCTTCTTATTTTTTAAATGATTTGAATATCCTGCCTTCCTGTCGGGCTCAGAGAGCAGCAAGTTCATTTAGGATGGAGACAGGCTGATGGTCTCGTTGGGTCGTCTGCTCCCAGTGTCAGAGGAAAGCAAAACACATTGAATTTGGAATGAATTGTCTTCAAATGGCCATGCTTTGTGATGTCCCACTGCAATCTGGGATATTGCGGCAGCTTAGCGTGCTGGGTGATGACATGTGTGACAGTTTTGTGCTCCCCCTCATTGCATGCGTTGGGTGCAACCCAAATCATAAACCTGCCAGCAGACAGCATAAAATCTACATGCCAGATCAGATCTCCTGTCCTAGGTTTTACAGGAGGGTCACCACTGGGCAGTAAATTAAGATGCAGAATAGAAGTTACCTGCAGGTGCTAAATCACTGGACCATGTCAGGAGCACAGAATGCTCTTTCATTAATGATGCCACCATTCGTTATCTGAGCAGCACGAACATAAGCCACGGGTCACTGTTTGTGTGAGGAGAGGTGCCCTTTCTCCCTCAGAGATTTTGGATTTTTGTGTGTGAAATGTAGTCACATTCTTTTTCCAAACAGCAGGATATCTGGTGCCAAGTTCTGGGTTTGAAAGCTCAATCTGGGGGAGCGGACATGCTTGGATGGCCTGTCACTCCAATAAATCTCTGGTTGACAAGGAATTACACATATGTCTTAATTTCATTCACTTTGCAGAGTGTTTATTGAACGCCTGCTGCAGATACCATGGGAGGCACCAAGTGTGCAAATGTGAGTAAGACGATTGGTCCACTGAGATAATCAATCGGATCCATGCACCTGGGGGTTTTAAGCGGGTGGAGAGTTAAAGTTGGAAATTCAGTGCTGGAAAATCCCAGGAAGCTTGGAGGGAGCCCCGGGCCTGGGCTACAGAATGGTTCTCTGAGCACCTCTGAGGCACCATCCAGTCAATAGCAAGGAGGAAGAGCTGGGAACCCATTGTCACCAGCACAGCCACCTTGACTGCCTCTTGTCACAGACACTGAGGAGATCGCTGTGGTCCGAGCCCTGAATGGTGTGGAGCAGCCAATGCCATTAGGAAGGTGCCCAGCAAAGGTCAGGGGCACAGGTCACTTACAGAGTCTAATTTAGATGCAGCTGCATGGGTGTCTGGAAAAGTCATCCCAAACTCTTCCAAAGGAAGGGGAGGGAGTGGAGATCAGGAGAACTGTCTAATGGACCAGAGCAGGGCAGGTGCATGGAGTGCTGTGGGGATGCAGGACCAACCCTGACCAAACCTGAGGGTCCCTAACAAGGCTTCTTGGAGGAGATGCTTCTGCACCAGGTGAAGGTGTGAGGAGCAGCCAAGGGACAGCATGAAACATGCAGGATGTGTGTGCACGCCTGCACACACACAAAACACAGACAAGGCACAGTTAACAAACACGGAACTATGAAGTAGGTGCTGCCAGCAGACAGGCCTGGGGTGGGGTTCAAGGGCCTTGTTTGTGATCCCAAGGAGCCCGTGAAACGAGGAAGCCTATTAGAGACACTCATCGCTTTGCCTATTTTCACTTGTTCAGCATATTTGAAGAGCATCCATTCACTCCTCTGGGAAACTTCTTTCTGATCTCAACTAACATGGGTGACCCCAAATGAGGGTGACCCCTCTCCCTCCTGACCACATGAAAAGGGACGTACCACATGTGTGCCCAGTGAGGTGATGTTAGGGTGGAGAAGGGGGCAGGGGAGAGTTGGGGGCACTTTGGTATAAGGATAGCGTGTGAGGTGTGTGGGAACTTTCAGCCAGGTCTCCTGAGGCCAGGGCCATCATTGACAATGCACCCAAGTTCTAGGGTCTGATAAAGGCTCCCAGGACATAATCATGATAAATAATCATTGCAAAAGCTACCAACAGTTACTGAGAGTTGATTGCATTGCAGCCCTGTGCTGAGCTGTACATCATTACCACTTTTTGTTTCTTTTTTAAATTTCATTTGTGAATAGATAATAGAGTCACAATTCAGAAAAGCATAAATAAATATTCCTGTCCCTTGGACAGCAGTACCAGTAATGATTTTTGTGTCCTTGCAGAGATAGTTTATGGATACATAGTAAATACCTGTGTCTCTTATTTACCCTTGCCTTGTTTTCATTCTTTTAAAACACAGATGAAGACATTCCATGTCCCTGTTCCATACTCAGTATTTTCATTAGCAATGTACTATAATTTGTGGCTCTCCCCAGGTCAGGACATAAAGCACCCATTTATTTTTGTTTACTTTTAGGAAGACAGCATTATACCCCACGCATTGTTTGGATTAACATACTTTGTTTAGTCTTCTATTAAAAGCCATTGAAATTTGTTTCCATTTGTTTGCAAATACAAATAGCTCTGCAGCAAGAAACCTCCAGTAGAAGTCATTTTCCATTGTGAGTATAAATGTCTGGGAAAGTGAATGCACGTCCAGGTGTGTGCTTGTGATCTGGGTGGACTTGCCAGAGCCCTGCCTGATGGTCACATCTGTCCTCACAGCCAGCTGCCACTGTCTGGTCCCCGTGTAGCGGGTCACCAGCTTCTGCATCTCTGCCAGTGAGCCGGGTGAAACTGGCATCTTAGTATAGTATAGTTACCACGGGCACTCGCTTATTGCAAATGAGCACCTGTGTGTTTGGTCATTCACACCATTTATATTTTCTTCTGTTTTGGGTCATCTCTTGGACTTCAGTTTCTAAAAGTTCTTATTTATGAGAGAGGTTAGCCTTTTGTCTATGCCATAAATAGCTGATATGCTCCCCAGTTTCCTAGTCTTTTCACTTTATATAGGTGCTTTTGCCAGGCTAATTTAAAATATTTTGTATAACTGTGTCTATTAGTCTTTTGTGCTTTGTAGTGTATCAGGAGGGTGTCTCCCATTGTCATGCTATGAAAACTTGTGGCTTTATAGGAACTGCAGACAGGGCCCACTCCATGAGCTCCCCACGTCGACTCCCCACCTTCTCACCTGGACATGCCTGTCATTCATTGTTGGCAGGCAGCTTGGCCATGAATTAGCAGAGCTGGTAAGAGGTCCCTATCAATCTGATAACTGGAAGTCAGGCTGGCCAAACTGGGACAGGGTCACCTCCCCAGCTTTGTTCTGCCTGGAAAAATGTGCTATGTTTACTGAATATTTGTTGTCCTTTCTTATTTTCCCTAAGAAAAGAATAAACCTTATTTCAGGTTATAATTGTTCAGTCTTAAAAAAAGAAAACTGGATAACACAAAAGAAGAAAGTATGAAGGTGGATATATATATGCCATGCAAACGCATGCATACATATGTTAATGGATCATATTATGTACAATATCTGCCTTTTTTACTAAAATGCTATTGATGTAATTCCATCTTAATCTGTGTAGATCTGCATTAACTTTGTAAAATAGCTACTAGCACGTCATGATATATTTACTCCTTGTATTAATGTAATAACCCTTCTCTATGTGTCTGTTTGAATTCCTGGAGGGAGGCTGCCAGGCCACAGGCATGCTCTGCCCAAATATATACAGAGTAGAACACATTGGTGGTGTCTTAGTCATCACCCCCCCCCACTCTCTTTCCTGGAACACACACAGGTGTAAAGGTAAAATCTTCTGAGTAGCACTGAACTGAGGGGAGGACCCAGTTCCCTGGTGGGTGCTCTCAGCAGGAGTTTGCATCCAGCTGCTCATGTTCCCAGGGGCAGTGCCCTCCCTCTCAGATGTCTGCTCACAGCCCCGAGCCCTGTGCTCCGTGGCAGCTGCACAGACTCGTGACCTGGCCCCAACCCGCCACAGTGAGCGTTGATGGATTTTCTATTCCGTGCACAAGTCAGTTGTCTCCCTCTATGTCTTAGTGGAAATCTTTCTTGTCAGATGGCCTGACGCCTGCTGAGCATAAACTGGGTGCCAAGTGGAGCAGGGGGTGAGCCTGCTGTGGCCCGGAGGCTGGGAGGATTTTATGCTATCTGCAGTGGGCAGGGCTTTCTCCTTTAAAGCCACCCGTGAACCAAGAAAACAGCAACGAGATAAACCCCTTGGCCCTTTGCTCTCCAGAAAATGTTTGGTGCCCCTGATTTCCAAGTCCCTGCAACAATGTGGGCATGTTATTGAAGGGGAACTGCTCATTGTGTCAGCAAAGTCAGCCTCACTCACTGCAGGTGATGGGTGTAAAGTCAGGCAGTGGGATGTCTGGGTTTGAAGACAGTTCATTGTGGGTCTCATTCTGGGGCGTTTGTAGATCTCAGGTTGTTTGAGGGTTTTTGGAGACTGTGGAGGGAGGAACCATGCAGTGAGGGGAAGGGGGCTATGTGTGTGTGAATGTTAGTGTGTAAGCGTGTGTGTGTGAGTATGTGAGCGAGTGCATGAGTGTATGAGTGTGTAATGCCAAACTCAATGCTGCTTTGGAGGAAATTGAAATAAGGCTCAGGATCAGAAAGCAGATGTATTTTCAACTCAGCATTGCAAAGTAGTTGCTCAGCATTTTTTCAAGTCCAATCAGTTAAATTTTTCTCGCTTTCTGTTTTGATGTTCTCAAGAGACATTTAATGATAAAGACATGGATCCAGCCCATTTAAACTTCCTCCAATGGGCTAGAGGTGATGCTGTGATTTTTTTTCCTAAAAGGAGAATTTTTTTCATCTTTCATTCAATGTAAATTCTTACCATAAGAGCACTCACATAAGTTTCTAACACTTATGGGAGTCTTTTGATAAATGATGCCATAAACAAAGCAATTTCCTACATCTTGTTCACAGGCTTGAAATTTACAAGGTTTCCCTCTAATACAATTGTCTATCCAGCTAACAGGCCGTTTTATAGTCTACCTGTATTTATCATTTGGATAAAAAACACCCTCACCTCAGATTCCTCATTTTCACAGGAACATAAATATCCAAGTAACTGGCAATATCTTGGCCACAATTTGATTTGGTAGCTCTGGGAAAAATAGCTCCTATTTTAACAACTGCTAAACCCCTGTCCACCGCATACATTTGACTTTCGAAAGCCTGGGCAAATCCTAAAGTGTGTGCTATGAATCTGATTAATGTATAAAAATGTTGAAATGCCCTTTTGAATCAATCATGACATTATTGAGGTTCCTCTGAGCTCTTTTCACACCTTTATCTCAGGCTTGGGGGAGGGGCAGAGAAATGTGTTCAAAGTGGCTGGAGTTTTCAGGTTCCACTTGAGCCTGTCACAGATCACAAATTTACAGAACTGTTGAAAATTTATTTACTTTTCTGTTATATTTGTACAGTCAAAAGTTTGTTATAGAACAATAATATCAAATCAGTTTCCCCCCCAAATGCCTAGATTAACCCATTTTTTTAGTGTTTAATAGTTATTTTAAAAATAGATTTCAGCCTCTAAGTAGGTGTTACCAACATGTTATAAAATATAACGAGATAAATGCATGTATCAGGAGACATACAGGGTGTCCCCCCAAAATGTATACATACTTTTACAGCTGATAGCTCAAATTTGAAAAAACTGCAGGGGAAATAGAAAGAAAAAGTTACCATAAGAAAAAAGACTTTTACAACGTATCCTTCTGACACATGCAAACGCTGCTTATTTTCTAAGTAAGTCAAAAGCCGCTTTCAGCATCCGTGTGTGCAAGTGTTTATCGTAGGTGTTGTAAAAATCAGCTCTAGTTCTGCCCTAGGCCAATCGTCAAGAATGTCAAATGAACAAGAATCCTCATTAAAAGTTGTTTATAATACTATTACTATATAGTAAGATTGGAATACACACTAGTTTAATCAATAGTTAAACTAGTTATTGGGATAAAAAAGAGTATTTTTTACTCATTTTAGAGTTTCCTCTTCCTGGCACATGTTTGTTGAGTGAATGAATGAACTATAGATATATCTGAAATTAAGATAAGGGTAAAAGAGTTCACAGTTCTCAAGGTCAGTCTTTTATTTTAGCTTTAGGTATTCTCTCCCCTTTGGCATTTTGATTTCTTAATTCAAACTCAAATGCCCATCAGCACACCCTACTCATCAGCACACCCACCCTGCCCTGCTAGGCTGGCCCCACCCTTCAGCACCCGCGGGTAAGGACAGTTTTGTTCTGCCTCCTTCACGGACTGACACCGAGGAAAGAAAATCATCCCAGAGCTGAGGGGAGAGCCACTGATTCTCACAATAAACACTTTCTCTCCCTTTTGCTTGTCTCGTGTTGGTGGTAAACTCCTGTGATATCAAGAGTAGCAAAAGGGACAATAAAATTGTTCTTGTGAAATGTGCGGCTCCGGGCCTGTGGCATTGATTTGTTTAGATATTTATTTATTACTTAGAATACTTTTTCTTTCTTTCTTTCTTCTTTCTTTCTTCTTTCTTTCTTCTTTCTCTTTCTTTCTTATTTTTTTTAAACATATCTTTATTGATTTCAGAGAGAGGAAAGGAGGGGGAGAGAGAGAGATAGAAACATCAATGATGAGAGAGTCATTGATTGAGCCCGCAACCCGAGCGTGTGCCCTGACCGGGAATCCAACCCCGATCACCTGGATCCTAGGTCAACGCTCAACCGCTGGGCCACGCCTGGCTGGGCTACTTTTTCTTTAAAGCTCTAATAAGTCTGCTGGAGAGACTGAGGGTAGCCACTTCTTTATAAGGTGACCAAATATTAATCTAAAGATGAATAAACTTCTGCCACCTCCCTGAGGCTTACTCAGTACCAGGACTTCTGGTTGTATCTGTCTCTTTTCCTTGGGGAGAGGAAAGACCTTATGATTTCCAGGCTTTAGTGAACTGTGACTGGACATTTGGGGCTTTGTAATTTTCCTGTCTGGGAGGAATGGCCACCTTTGCGTCACTGGTTTATACCTGCTGGGTCTTTGTTTGTGGCAAACATTTACTTCTGAAGCAGGGGCAGGTTGTTTGCTCCCCTGGGGAGGCTCTTAGGATGATTCCTCTGGGTCAGCGTGGGTCCTTTGAGGAATTTAAACCTGTCCAATCCCCTAATCCTAAACCACACCCTAAAGCAAGACCTAACGAGATGTGAGCAAGGTTTTCTCAGCATGTCTGGTACATAGTAGGAAAAGCCGCCCCCAGTCCCTGGTCCCCTGGGAATTAAGCTAAGTATTTGTGTTTATGTTTATTTTTTCCTGTGGCCAAAGTAGTTCAGAAATATGTATACGGAATAAAATAAAACAGAAATATAAAAAAGCAGACAGTGCAAGTCTCTGGGTAAACCACCTTGAGAAGTGTGACCCGATGCATATTGAATTGCGTGGGTTTTAAAAGACCTGTAAAATTTAGACTTAGGGGAACCACAGGTTTGGGAAATGGCACAAAGCAGAGGATGTGTGGTCACTACGGAGATGAGAGATTCCCAACCACACCCACTGCCCACCTGAGGGGAGATTTCACCAAATTCTGTTGAGATGCAAAAATAAGAGGAATGTGAGTTCTGTGCTTCCTATTGTTGTGGCTTTAAAATACCATTATTGCAGCGATAATGGGCATTAGCATCTCCTTTGATCTTTTCTCAGAGTTGTAGACTGGGCTGTTATTCAAAGTATTTGCAACCCCTCAGTAGAGGAGAAATATACCCCTCCCACTCGGGCCCCAGGACCCCAGGCTCAGCCACATGAGCTGCTTTGGCTATTTCGTCGACCAAGGGTATAATTTCCCACCAGAATCTTTGGGACAGTGTATGATTCTCCACTGTCTTCTTGCCTGGGTCTCAGAGTGAGGATGACTGAGTAGAGTAGCAGACAAGTCATATGGGGCACGTGGCATGAGGAGGGAATAAGGCTTAGTTGCTGGAAGCCAGGGAGACCTGTGGCTGTTGGTTATTGGAACAGGACATTGCCTACACAGACCCCCCCCCCCCCCCCGCCAGGCAAAACTAAGTGTGGTCAACACTGCAGGGCCTCATCAAGTATTTAACATTTTATAAGTCTATGAAAGTCAAGCATCTGGGACTCAGGGCTATATATAAAAATAAAATAGTAGGCAGCAGTTTTGGTTATAACTCTTGGTCCATGTGGTCGAGCACAGTAGCCACTAAACACAGGTGGCTATTGAGGACCTGAAACATGGCGAGTCAGAACAAGATGTGCAGTCCATCCCAGCCTTCCAAGACAGTACAGAGAATGTGAAATACCGCAATTACCGTTATATTGATTCCATGTTCAAATGATCATGTTCTGAATCTATTGGGTTCCATGTTCAAATGATCATGTTCTCAATCTATTGGGTTATAGTCAAATATAACAGTAGCATTACTGTTGTCTGTTTGTTTTTAATGTGGCTAATACAGTTTTTAAAACTATATATGTGGGTCGTGTTAGACTTATCAGTCAGCACTGCTCCAGGCTATGGGGTCAAACAGACTTTGGTTTCTGCCTTAGCTGGGCCAGGTCCCCCAGTGAGCGTGTAGAACAGCTCTGCCTCCCAGACAGTGAGGAGGGCTAAGTGAGATAATGAACAGAATGGGGAGCCCCACGGAAGTGCCTTCTCTCTCTGCTCTTCTCATGGATGTGTTTTCAGAGGCTTCTTTTTGCTTTATAATTGCTCATATTTTCTGCCTGGGAGTGGGGGAGCCAGTTAATTCCATAACTTTCCAATGGCCCTGGAATTTGGCACCTTGGAGTCATGATGAGATGAACCGGTTGGGCTGATGTTTTGCTTTGATGGCGAGCGACGCTTTTTCATGCTGCTGTGGCTTCCTGGAGGGTGCAGCGGGGCCTTGCTTTACTGTTCACCCCAATTTCATTATTCTCCCCTTTAGAAAATGCAGAAGGCCCACACCCTAATGGCTTATGTTGGGAAGTTCATCTTGAAATCATTCATCTTTATTGATTCTTTTGACATACACATTTGGGGCCCATGAAAAGCAAATTCCCTGTGGACTACGAATTAATTTCCTTCCTGAATCTATTCAAAGATGCCAGGTTAGTTTATTTTTCCTGATGGTTGATCCATGAGACAGATTGAGTCATTTGAAAAATGTGGGTTTTACCAGTTTAAAACATTTTTATATAAAAACTTCTGTCTGTTTTAGTTAGGTATTCAAATTAATTTATATATATTTCATTTATAAATTTTTGGACTCCTGAGAGTTCTTTGCATGTATATTTAGTAGTCTGCAAAGATTTTAGCATCATTAATATCATAAACTTATTGATCACAGAGTCTCAAATTGTGGTAGTTGCTTGAAGTTCACAGCAAATCATGAAGCTGCGCTTTATGCTCCACGACCAAGTGCCAGATGTCACCCTTCTCTGTCGCCCTCATGCTACCTTCCCAAAGGGTTTCTTTTCATTTCCATTAGAAAGGCCTGAGTTAGGAGAATAGAGATTGATCTGGCCTTTGTGGGAAGTGTGTGAAAGACCCAGGGTTGGCCAGTGTGGCTATGATTCCACCACCACCTCCAGCAGCAGCCTGTGTGCTGGGCTCTGAAATAAACACAAGGCAGCATACGGTGCACTTTCTGGAGCTGCTGCCTCCCATGACCCCTGGTAGCTGTCTCTTCTCTGGGGACACCCTTGTCTCCAGAATACCACCTAGGATTCTGGGCTTCCTTAACCACCTTTATTACTTAACTTCAGGTTTAGCTGCAAATGAAGGATGACCCAAAATAATAGTGACCTAAATTACTATTATTTACTATTTTACTATTATTAGGGCTGCTCTTGTGGCCTCCCAAGTCCAGGGGCTCAGCTTCCGTTTATCCTGCTGATCATTGGTTCTCCACCTCATGGTCCATAATGGCTGCGTGGACTCCTGCCATCACGGCCGCATACCAGTCTGCAGATAAGAAGATAAAGTAGGTCTGCCCAGAGCCTGTTAAGATGGCTTTCTAGGAGTCACACGTAACACCCTGCTTACATTGACTGGCCAACTTAGTCACTTGGTGGCATCAAGGTGCCAGGGAGATTGGTAGATACTGTCTTTTTATTTTGAGCAGCCACACTTTTGCTAAAAATTAGACTTCATATTAACAAAGAAGAGGGAGAGAAGATATTGAGGTAAAGAACTAGTAGTCTCTTCCACATCATCTTTCATTTAATAAGCCTTAGAGACTTTGTAATATCCAATTGGCCCTTGCTCCCAGACAACTGAGGGAGGGGCTCTTGTGCCCATTTTTAGATAACAAACTAAATTCAGAAATCACCTTTTCTAAACTAGAACCCCCAGCCCCAAGTCACTCTTTGTCCGGTACCTCTGGGCTGCTTTTCCTCGAAGCACTGTCTTGTCCAGATGTGTTGTATTTTTGCTGGTTATTATGTTTGTCCATCTTCACTCATTTAAAATGAAAACTCCCTTAGAAGAAGGATTCTGTTGGTTTTAGTTACAGCATATGTGCTGTGTCTGGAACTCTGCCCAGCATACAGTTGGCCCCCGAAAATATTTATTGGTTGAATGGTTTAATAACATCCACTCAACAGATTTTTAACCAAGGACTTCTGTGTGCCAGGGAGGGTGTCAGGCACTAGTGTGTACGAACTGAACAAGACTGAATATGGTCCCCGCTGCCTTGGATTTTGTGTTTAGAGAGACACACAGACCAGCTCATAATTTCCCCAATGTGTGACAAACATGGTAATAAGGGGACCAGAGAGGGCCCTGGGGAGATGTTGCTGAGGGTCCCACCATCGGAGAGCCTTCCAGAGGACACAACGCTTAACCTGCACGTGGAAGCAGGTGGGACTTGAGCCCTATGAGGGGTATTTTGGGGGTGGGGAAACTTAACCAGTATCTGGAGACTTTCCTGACAAGCTGGTTTCCAAACCCCAGGAGCCCTTTACACACCTAGTGGACACACCATGGGGGCTCCAGCTTCTCCATACAGTAGGGATTTGGGGGCAACAAGGAAGATTGCTTTGAAGCAGTATTTGCATAAGAAGTTTATACTTGGATCTTATTGTATTTTTAATGTAGGATTAATTAAAGGGAAAGGTCAGTTTTGACCACCCATTAATGCTGCATCCCTGGGTGCTTCTGGGAGAGGCTGTCTGACAAACACGATGGCCTGGAAATTCCTAGACTTCCACCTACCTAACCCGTTTACTCATGGGATAGTTTCGCCATTAGGAGCAAGTGAAGCCAGTGATCTAAGTTATAAGCTCACCTAACTGTTTAGCTTACTTTTGACAGTGCGTGTGCCCTAAGCTGCAATGCTCTGAAGGAAATACAGCTCCTTTCCACTCACTAAGAGGCTGTGGGTGAAATTTTGTGAATGGTCCTTTCCTTTACTAGGTTGTTATGAGCGGAGTGCAGATGACACACCCACGGGCCACATTCCACTGAAAGCCACACCTGCTCTCAGTGGTTTTCACAGGGACCCCTCAGCTTCCGGCTGTCGTTTTGCATTATTACAGAGCTGGAACACTGTGTCCCTGTGTGCCATGTAAACCAGAATAATTTGCCACAGTGTCCAATACCGCACACTGGTAACCAGGGAGGGAAATTCACTCATCATTGAAACCAGCTCCAATCAAGCCAATGGGCGGAGCCCCAACCAGAGACGCCCTACACCCATTCGTCACCATGCCCTTTGTGAACTGGAGATAGAAGAGTCAATGTTTTACTTAAAACTGCGATGTGTAAAACGATCCTTGCTGTGTCGTAAGCTGGTGAGGGGAATGGACAAAGGGTTAGAACTCAGTGCTGTTGACCTGGATTCAGAACCTAACCTAAGTTCTGTCTGCAGGTGGACAGCCCCTAACGGCCCATTGAAAATACATGGCTGCAGATGGCTGTGTGCAAGAGTCACAGCTACTGGATTCGGTGTGACCTGCAGACACATGCTCTTGGCCGAACACCTAAAGCTTCAAACAAGAAGGACAGTCAGTCAGGTGTCCTAGTTTTGTTATAATCACCCTCACCTCAGCCCTGCCTCGCTCCCCTCCCCCACCTCCAGTGTTAGGAGGCAGAGAACATGGACAGGCTGCCCAGGTCTCAGGGGCCTTGGCTATTTATGATAACAGTGCTCCCTGGAGTGGTCTTATTGGTATTATAAAAAGTGTTTATTGCAGAGAAAGCCTATATTGTTGGTGCTGGCAGTAAAGGCCATTGAGAGGCAAGCACAGCTGTAGTTATGATTCGAACTGATTAATCTCATGCTTTAGGCGTCTCAGCAGCTAATCAAAATCACCCTAAAATGAGCAGAAGATGTGTAGGGCGGACAGAGCCCACTCAGAATGAGGCCCTTTCTTCCTGCTGCAAACGGCAACGGAGCTTCGCCAACCTAGTTCTGCTCGCTCTCACGCTGTGTCTTTCAGAAGGAATGTTCTGTGCCCTGTTTTCCTCATTTCTAAAATTAGGGAACTATCCTGGTGGTTTAAGCTCCAAAACCCTACCTTAAGTAGCAGAAATGTGTTCTTTCATAGTTCTGGAGGCTAACTGTCCTCAATAATGTGCCATCAGGCCACAATCCCTCTGAGAGCTGCTGGGGAGTCTTCCTTATGTCCTCCAGCTCCGGTGACCTCCAGGTCCTCATAGTGACGGCTCAGCCCATGCCCATCTCCACGTTCACATGCCTTCTCCTCTGTGTCTTCTCTCTGTCACCCTAAAGATGCTTACCGGACCAGGGCCCACCTGGATAATCCCCACTGAGCCTATCTCAAGACCCTTAATTCTAACTTTGAAGAGTCTTTTTCCAAATAATGTCACACTCACAAGTTCTGGGGGTTAGGACAGGAACATATCTTTCAGCCCACTACACAGGGTCTCTGTTTCCCACATTGGAAAAGGAAGAGACACAGTCACATGGCGATTCTGGCTGGCCCTGAGTGTTGCAGCTCTGCCCTGCACTAGGTGGCGGTGACGCAGGTGAGAGAGACCTGAGGGGCACAGAGATGGAAGCAGTCCTGGTTTCTGTACTCACCTGTCTTGCTGACTGCATTGAGGTGCCTGTCCCAAAGCCGCATCACAGGATGGCCCATCTGCCTGCCATCCCCCAGGCATGAGGGTTTCTCAGAAAAGGTACTCTAGAACTGCTTGGATGCACAGCCCACCTCCAAGCCTGAGCATCTCCCCAGGGTTCCAGCTCTGTTTCTGACGGGGCCGCCCTCTCTAACATAAATCAAGTTATCACTTGGGAAAGGCCTGCTGATGTCCTCCAATTTGCATACCCCAGACAGGCTGCACCACCATTTGTCTCTCCAGAGCAGCCTGCTGAGGTCTCTTTTATTTTTTTTATGGGATTGTCCTTAAATGGCTGATCGGTTTGGGGTGATTTATAAAAGCTTCAAGCTGGGGCATTTCCCCTTAATGGTTGGACAGATTTGTGTCTGGCTCTACACAGCCTTGGTTTTTCGTTGGTTTAACATGTTCTCCCTCAGCCACAACTGGCTGGGGGCCCCTGGAAGTCTAACTGTTGCTTTTGTGGACTTTGAGTGAATTCTCCCCCATTTAGCCTTAGCTGAGCCCTTCGTATAGGGTTGCAGGTGTCTCCGAATCTCATTCTGTCCGTGGTTTCTGCATATACTTGGGTCTCAGTGTTCTGCTCTCAGGAACACTGTGCTGATGCCCTTCAAGTATCAGCATCTTGTCTCCTGGTCTCTTTGTCCTTGGAGCTTACACTTCTTGTACTATATTATAGCAGGATTTGGGGAGAAAGCAAAAATAATTGCATGTCTTCTTTCCAGAAGTCTCAATTACTGTTTGCTAACTTATCATAAGGTTTCTACCTCTCTAAAGAGTGTGAAAAAAGTGGGAGTAGTGACTAATATGTATACTTTTGCTGGATCCTGTGCATTATGGTAGGGCTGTACTAGTTTGTTTCTTTCAGCATGAGCCCCTGCCATGTGACTGGGGTGTCACAATGGAGCAGGTGGGGGAGGCAGAGGCTGAGGGCACCTCACTCTGGGCGAACTTTCATTCTCAGTAGTGGGAGGTTGGTCACAAGCCAAGTCAGCCCAGTCAGGTGGTCCTAGGTCCTATCGGAAAGCAGAATACTAGAGAGTATGACGGGCAGCTTAATGGGTGGTCAGAGTGGGCCTCCCTGAAAGAGATGTTTCAGCTGTCCTCTGGCTGACCAGAAGGAGCCAGCTGTGCCAAGGCCAGGGGAGGAGCAGATCCAAAGCTCCAAGAGGAATTGAGGATGTTGTGGAGGACAGGCAGGCTGGTGGGCAGCTTAGAAGAAGCTGGAGGCTCAGCAGGGTGAGGTCACGGGCCATCTGTCAGGAGAGGGTCTGAGTTCCCAGGGTGTGAGGAAGTGTTCGTTTTGGTGATGGGAGGGGGGACAGCGGCTATCTGACTGTCACTTCCTGAGCTCCATGGGGCCACCCCTCTGCAGCTGATGGAGGAGAGGAGGCTGCAGGGAACTTCAGGGCTGCAGGGAGGCCGAGGTGAGACTTGTTCTGGATGCAGAGAAGGCAGGACTCACAGGACTGGAGGTGGAATGGGAAGCGCCAGGGTCCTGTCAGGCTCTCTGGTTTCTTTGGAAGAGCCTGAGCAGCCAGTTTACAGAACAGAGTAATTGAGAGCAGGGTTCTGGAATGTTCATTTAAAAAGAAACTTTTTACTGCAGGTGTGTGTGTGAGTGTACGCGAGTGTGTGTATGAGTCTGTGTGTGTGTGTGAATTTGTGTGTGTGTGTGAGTGTAATGAGTATGTTTGAGTGTGCATGCGTGTGTGTGTGCACATGTGTATATGAGTGTGTGTATGTGTGAATGTGAGTGCATGTGCCTGTGAATGTAGTGTGTGTACATGTGTCTAGTGAGTTTGTGTATATGTGTGTGAATGTGTGTGTGTATGTGTGAATGTGTGTGAGTATGAGTGTGAGTGTACATGTGTGTATGAGTGTGTGTGTGAGTGTGTATACGTGTATGTGAGTGTGTGCGTGTGTGTGAATGCTTCTGCAGCCCACCTTCAACCATTAGGAGATGACAGCTGCTATGTGCTGCCCTCCCACCTTTGCAGACACCTGTGTGAACCTTCTGTCTGCTCGGAGGTCTCAGGAGTGGAGCTCAGTGCTCACAGGGGACCAGCGACAACACACCCTCATGGTTACTTTCTCTTACCTCCTGTCTTACTCTCCCTGCCCCTCTCTCCTGTTTTCTGAGATTGCCTCCAGAATAAACCTGCTTGTTCCCTATTCTTCATCCCGGGATCATCTTTGAAGGTAACTTTATACAGTCATGGTCTTGGGCAGTGATTTGTTTACTGGCTCCCACAAAACTGAAAGCATGTCTAGGTGGGATGCTGAATTCGACAAGGGGCAGACTGGGCAGAAATAAAAGGGCCAGTGCAGAGAAGGGTGGAGAATGTGAGCTATGCAGCCACACAGACCTGGCATCTAGGGGATTCTTTCCACAGCCAGAGGTGACATTGGACAGATTCATTGACCTTTCCAAACCTCCTTTTCCAGGTCTCTAGAATGGGCATGATGAGGGTTCCCCCATTGAGATCAACATAAGAAACCTGGGGTGCTTGTTACAGATGCAGGTTCCCAGGCTCCTCTCCCAGGTCTGAGTGACTACACCTACATCACCAGAGACTCACGTGGGCCCTCTGGTCACTGAACAACACCGTCCCAGGAGCTTATTAAACAGCATCATACCTGCAAGCACCTGCACAAGGAGAACCTGCTTTGCCACCAGGGCTGCAACAGAGGGTGGTGAGGCTGAGAATGATGGTTTATGATCACTGTTTCTAAGGCACCACTTGCAATGGCTGTGCTGCGCCTGTCACCCACGACCCTCCTGCAGGAGAGGACTGAGAGTTGGAAGAGTAGCTAGCGTCTGTGGCACCCACTCCAGGAGCAGCAGACACCCAGGAGCTCTGGGCAGCCAGTTCTCAGGTTCAGTGCCTGCAGGGAGATGAGTATCATGGTTTTCACAGGCAGAGAAGCCTGGCCAGGTGCCCTTGGTCCAAGTGTCTGGGGAGGGGTGCTCTGTTCCTCACCAGCCCAGTGCAGGCAGCAACTCCATGCCTGGTGTGCAGGGACTTGCTCATGGCACAACATTTATCTCACTGCGTAAACCAATCTCTCTGGTTAGGAAAACGAGTTTTATTGCATTCTTGGGCAGTGCACTCAGCTGGCTGGGCTCCTACAAAGCCATCTGTGTCTGATGCTGAAAATAACTTATCAGCATAAAGGCTGGTAAATTAGATTAAGAAATCTCCGTGTACTCAGAAAGTGGACAGAAGACATTTAGAAATGGGAAAGAGGAGAGAAAAAATCAGGGTGGGAGGACAGGTTGGTGGCTGAGCCTGCAGAGCTGACCACCTGGCTTTAAGCCCCAGCTGCTGTACTTCACTTGCTGTGTGACCTGGGTTGGGTTCCTTGACTTTTCTGTGCCTCAGTTTACACACCAAACAGGGAACTCAATGGCAAATACATACATTAACAAAGTGCTTAGAACATGCCTGTAAAAGGTAAGAGCTAACTTTTAATACCAGAGAATGATGGGACTGTCGGGGTAGGGTTCTGCATGGCCAGGACCAGGGTGAGAGGGTGAGGCCCTCCCATGGGGCACAGAATTTAAGGGGTGCCAAAAAGTTCAGGATAAATGTTGCTTTAATGTAATAGTTTGAAACATCAGAATCCATGATGCACAAAGCATCAAATATGTAAATAAAACAGGATGCTACCCTGCAAGGGTCCACCTGCCTCATTCCCCTTACCCCAATCCTAGCCCTGCACTGCCAATAAAACTGTTTACTAAAACAGGTGACCAGCACAAGGGCCATAGTTTGCTGGTTAGATGTTCAAAAAGGATTGCATTAGAATAGTATTTGTTCTTGTTACTGACTTTTCCGGCACCCTCTTCAGTTTTGTTTCCCAGGTATGTACCTCACCGACCTCACCGACTGCACCTTCATCCCAGGGTATTTTCTTTCTCTAGGAATCTTGGATAAAGCCTGAATCATCCACTGACCTCGGGGTTTGCAGGGGTTGGAGGCTGCAGAATGGAATTCAGTTCCATGCTGTGGCACTTTGGGGTAGCAAGACTGCAGGGCTGCTCCAAGGTCACCTTAAGGTGAAATTCCCAGTCCAGAGAGAAAAGCAATCTGCTTTGATACAGTCTCCTTTGCCCAGAAAGTGTATTTATAAATTAAGCTGAATGCTGGGTGAAGGGAAGGGCCAAGGCAGGGCCAAGGCTGGGTGAAAAATTCCAGAGCGGGCCCTGCCTTCTCTTCTGTGGTCTCACCGTGTGGTGCTCTTCAGAGCAGGCATTTGTCAGGGCCGCCATCACCTTGAGTGCCCTCTGTGCTTATAGCTTTGGATTTAATGGGCAGGACATAAACATACACTTTTCATCCATTTTCACTGCTGCTCCCTCAGCTCAGACAACAGCTACGATTATCACAGGCCTGTGAAGGGAGCTGTTACCGCTTTTCCCTGCCAGCAGAGCCATAAAGGCTGCACCCCCCACGTACAGACACCCCATTAGCGTGTCCCAGCCACTGTGGCAGCCCCCACCCCATTTGTTTGGATTGATCCCTTGTTTCAAGGCTTAAAGTCACCCAGCCTTTACCTGTCCCCTGACAGTTGCTTAGATGTTGGATGCGGTAAAAAGTGTAAAACTCAGGTTGTGAACCAACCTCCTGGAGGGTAAATGTGAGGCTTCAAATCACTCCCAGCCCTTCCTGGAGCAGAGGCACTTGCTCCTGCTTCTCTCAGCCCAGAGCATAGCCACTTGTCCCAGGGATCCAGGGAGTTGAGGCTGGTTCACCTGCCAGCAGCCAGTGCCTTTGGAGCCACTTAGCCCACCTGGGCCCAGGGCCTGAGTGAGGGCGATCATGTCAAAGGGCGACCATGCCCAGCTTGTTGGTTTTATGACTGTCCTTGAACCTGAAGGAAATCCTAAAAATGCTCACTTGTTTTTTTAAATAGGTGCCCTCAATGTCATGAGTCCTCAGCAGACAGCCATTTGGAGTTCTGGCTTTGGAGCCCTGAGGGTGCACCCAGCCTGCAGGTCACTGTGTGTCTAACTTTGCAGGTCACAGCCTTGCAGAAGCTTGGCATCCTTACCTGTACAGATGCACATGCTTCAGAGGGTTGTCTAAGAGCCAGTTGAGATTCAGGAGCTTAGTTCAATACTTGGCAGGTATTAGGTGCTCAATAAGTGTGGAGAAGCTGTGACTTCTCCCTCTGCACTTACATGCTTCCAGCACCTGGCAGGTTCTCCTCTGGGTGACCTTGGGTTCCATTTAGCCCCCCGAGCCAAGTTTCTTTAATTTTAAAGCAAGAAGGTTAGACTGAGACACTTCCATCTCTAAGACTGCTTCGCCCGCAGACCCCATAAGCCTATTTGACTATCTTGTTGAGACTTGCAGGTGGAGGCCTTTATCTGTGTGCCCTTGGCTGGAAGGGACCTTTACTGGGCTAATGACAAAGACTTCCGTTCTGTTTGTTTCTTGATGCCATTCTGATAGGCCCACATTCAGCTGTTACAGAAATTTATGGTCACCACAGTGCCTGCTCTTATCAGCAAAGCTAATCTCATTTTAAGCTTTTGGAGTGTTTCTGCTTCTAATACTTACTTGCTTTTACTGCCTATCATGTTTGTAAATGATATTTGGGCTCCTTGGTGTGGGAGAAGGGGAGATATCCTTCTCTGCCTGGGCAGGGCCCTGCCAGGAGGACATGACAGTGACCACCTTCCTGTCTTTGCAGGCACTGTGGGCCTTGCTCTGGCTGCTGGATATAGGCTCACTCACTGCACTCTCTTGTGTGTTTCTAAAAGGTTACCCATAATTCCAGGTTCTTACCTGCATTTCCCAATTATGTTCCTTAGTAAGTTGTCCTCAGAGATGCAATTGCATGTTGTGAAAAGAAACATAAGATGAAAATAAAGTTTTCAATGAAATAAAATTAGAGACTTTGTAGACTATCTACATATATGTTTATTTTACTGGAGACTCATGAAGTACCTCGTCATATCAAAGTCACTAAAAAGTCTTGTAGATTTGACCACCAGTTACCTGGCGAAAGGTAAATGGATGAGTTTCCTTAGGTGAGGCTCACTGGCTGCCCCTCCTCCCTTCTAGCTCATGTGTACTGTTGGGGCTCTGTGAGATGTCTTCTCTCCCTGCTTCTTAGGCTCCCAGGTAAGGGGAGTGTGACCGCCTCCTGCCCTGGCCCCTTCTTGTCTAGCAGCTCTGGGATTATGCTGCTGCTCTGGCCCGTGAAGTCTCAGCAAGGGGGGCAGGTTCCCCTCTGCCTTCTCACTCTTCTAACATTGGAAACCTGGGACTCCAGTCTGGAGATTAAACTCTCCCCTCAACCTTCCTCCCTTTGAGTTTCAATGGTTTCCCAGGGTCTGGCGCTGCTGGCCCAGGGACCTGCTTTGAGAACCAGGGCTCCAGTGGATAATGACATGCTCACATGTGTGCTTGTTTCCTCTCATGATTTGCAAGCTGGTTTTCTTTCTTTGATTACTGGTGCCTTTCCTGCTGCACCCACTAGAATGGACACCCTATGGAGGGGGGTCATCTCTGTGCTGTCCCCACTGTGTCCCTGGTGCCTAGCAGAGCGTCAGCACATAGTAGGTGCTCTGTAGGTACTTGCAGGGATGAAGGCAGGGAGGTGGACAGACAAGACACAACAAGGAAAGGCCTGTCCCAGCTATCCCTCCCACCTGTGCCCTTCTTAGTTCAGACACTCCTATCTTCCATGAGACCTCCAGCAGGAGGGAAGGGCAGAGCCTGGGTTGGCTTCTCATCCCAGTGAGACCCTCAAGTACTCAGTCCAATTACTTCAGTGCAAACAATGCTTTATGCCCCAAAGGTGTGAGATCACGGGGTGGGGCACTGTGTGAGGGTGGGTGTGTACGGGAATGGGATGGGTGGGGCGAGGGAGAGCCTTGTAGTCAGGGGCTCTGTGACTTTCATTTGGGCAATCTGAAACACACGTTCCCAGAACAGGGGACACGAGATCATTGCTGAGAGCTGCTCAGGCCTCAGTGTTTTAGGTTAGAGTTGACAAGGAGCCCAGAAAGACAACAGAGGACAGTCCATCAGCAGCCTTCTCTCTGGGAACAGCGTCCCTCTTGTTGGCAGTATCTTTGTCACTCACATCTTGGCATCACAACAAATTTTCCAAAATACATGTTGGTCATTGGCACCCTTCACAGTAGATGATTCCTCCCAGAGGTACCAAGCCTCCCTGTCCTTTCTGGGTGCTGAACCGAAACAACATAGAGGTGGCCCATAAACAGCAGAGACTTACTCCCTATGATCTGGGCGCTGGAAGTCCAAGGTGGCGAGCAGCAGGGTCAGCTTCTAGCCAGGCCCTCTCCTGGCCGCAGAGGCCGCCTTGTGTCCTCACAGGCAGAGTGGGGAAGGAGAGCAGGTCTCTCACAGGAGGGCACATACGCGAGGAGCAAGTGCGCACAGGTGCTGTTTCATTGTTGGTATGAAGTTCACTGAGCACCCCGAGCACCCCTTTCCATGGGCTGTCTCACTCTACTGCCGGGAAGATAGGAGGTGTCACGGGGGAGACGGCTCGTGCCGCCCAAGTGGGCGAAAAGGCTGTTCGGAGGGTCGGGCAGCTGGGCGCAGAGCTGAAGCGCGTTGGCCCCGGGTCCTTGGAGGCAGAGGCCCCTGAACTTGGTCCAGCGGCTCCCGGGCTCCTGAGCGTGCGCGATGGGCCGCCCGTCCACTGGCCCCGACCTTCCGCCGGGAGTCCGCGGAGGAGCAGCCGCAGCCGCGGGGCGGCCCGGCGGCGGGAGTCGGGGGAGCGGCCCGGACGGGGCCGCGTGTCCTGCAGGGCAGCTGGGGGGAGCCGCGCCCGTGTGGAACAGCCCCGCCCGCGCGTCCGCGGGTCCCGCCTGAGGCCCGGCCCGCGAGCTCTGCGGGCTGTGCTGCGGCCGCGCGCAGAGCAGGTGCGGGGGCTGCGGGCGCGGGGGCTGCGGGCGGGGGAGCTGCGGGCGCGGGGCCTGCGGGCGCGGGGGCTGCGGGCGGGGGAGCTGCGGGCGCGGGGCTGCGGGCGCGGGGGCTGCTGGCGGGGGAGCTGCGGGCGCGGGGCTGCGGGCGCGGGGCTGCGGGCGGGGGAGCTGCGGGCGCGGGGCTGCGGGCGCGGGGCTGCGGGCGGGGGAGCAGCCCCTGAGCGTCCTGCCCGCGCTGCAGGCTCCCGGGGTGGGGAGGGCCCGGTGCTGGGGGAGCCGCGCAGGGGACCGCAGGGTCCGTGTCTCAGCGCCTGGCTGCTTCCGCCCGAACCCTCCCGAACCGAGGGGGCATTTCCTTTAGGGCCCGGGGTTCACAGCCTCTCTGTGGGCCAGGAACCTCCTTGGCAGTAGGTGAAGTCCCTGGACTCCTCAGAGCAATATTTTTAATTATATAAAGGTCACAAAAGAACTCAATTATATTGAAATACAGTTAGCAGGGCATCAGGCAAATTTCTGACAAAGTTATAGATGCGCTTTTAAAACCTAGTGCACTGCCCGGCCGGGCGTGGCTCAGCGGTAGAGCATCGACCTAGGATCCAGGCGACCAGGGTTCGAGTCCCGGTCAGGGCACATGCCGGGGTTGTGGGCTCGATCAATGGCTCTCATCATTGATGTTTCTGTCTCTCTCCCCCTCCTTTCCTCGCTCTGATATTTAAAAAAAACCACAAAACAACTTAATGCACTAAATAGTAAGATCTTGGACAGGCCTAATAACCTGTCATGTCAAGGGGTCCAAGTAGGAGTGACTTTGACAATATTTGCCTGGTGGTAATGTGACGTGAAAACACCTGCAGTTTCTGTAGCAAAGTTCCCAGGTGCGCTTATTTCACTTGGCTTTTTGCTTCCATTTATAATGGAAGAAAATGCTAAATATCTTTCAGAGGCTAGTAAAAATAAATTTTTTTTTTTTTGCTATTTACACTCATGGAACATTTGGGAGGGAGTGCCCTCTAGCGCTGTAACAGGAAAAGTCATTTCAAGTCACTCATCTTCAGGCTCTTGGTTGCTGATAGAGGATGTGGGGAATTCTGAGCTGCACCTGAGAAACTAATTTAACTATAAATGTCTGGAGGGAAGCTTATTCACTCAGACCCTGTAAGCTGGAAATTATTATCCTCATTTTTCAGAGAAGAAAAGATAGTATTTTCTGAGAACTTAGCCCCAATTCCCAAAGAGTTTTCATAAACGCACAAATGTATGTAATGCGGAAGCACAGAGGACTGGCCAAGAGCATGGGCGCTGGAGGCATTTTGCCTGAGCTCCCATCCTGCATTGATATGAATTAGCCGGGTGATCTTGTTTAAACTGTCTTTCCCTTGGTTTCCCCATCAGTAAAATGGGGCGAATAATAGTAGCAACACAAGGTTGCTGTATTCTATGTTAAATGAGTAAATATTTTTAGTGCTCTTGGAAACAGTGTCAGGTGCATAGAAAAGTGCTAGAGAAGTGTTTGATGAATGAATGAAAATGAAAATTAATAACTTCTAGGTCCGAGGCAGTGACCACTGTCAAGAACTGCTCTGTTGTAAGGTGGCAGTGTGGGCACCATCCCACAGGTCACACAGTGGCCAATTCCAGCTGATGAAGGCTCTGCTGAAGCATGAATCCATTGGATCCCAGGCCTTACTAGAAAGAGGTGAGGACTGTCTTATGTGGTAGCCAGTGTTGCTAGGACCGGGGGCAGAGCTGTTAGCGAGCCAGAGGCTGTTCTGCAATGGAGTTTACATTCTAGTGGAGAAGACAGCAAGAAAATACATCAATAATAATTTCAGAAAATGAACAGAACCTGTAAAGCCAGTCAGAATATCTCACAGACTGTAAGATTGTTGCAACCTAAAGAATATAAATAGTCTAAAACCTAGGTCTGTTATTAAAGTAGCATGAGACTCACTCTATGGGACATGGCCGTGTGTTCTGAGGTGTTTCTTACCTGCCCTGGTCATGTGTCTATGTTTCTGAGACACAGCCCTGGGACTCGCCAGCCCACACACAGTCTTCATTTCTTAACAGAGGTTCTAACTGCCTTGTGCCCTTTTAAAGTTTGCCTACTACAGGAAAACCTGCCTTCTTTTTACTTTCTCTTGAATCAGCAAGTTCTCTACAACCAGATGTTCACTTCTGGGACCAGCTTGTCTTGCTCGTCTTAGTTTTTCAAAACCAAGCAGAAAGCCCCCAAACAGCTACTAAAAACATTATAACTAAAATCTCATTTTCCTCCCATTCCCTAGCAAAGTTCAGAGGATCTGCAGATGAGAAACTTTTTATTATTTTGCTTTCATTATGTCGTTCTTACTAAGGATCCATCGATTTTGTGTATCTATAGAACACACCAGATCTCTGTGGGTCCTAGGACTGGAGCTGGGAGGGATCAAGGATTTTGGAAAGGAGCACACAGTATAAACTCCTTGGTGGGAATGTATTAACCAGTGTTTGAACTTGGACTCCACAGGCAGGGAGGGCGAATGTGAGGGTAGATCTCATCCAGAGCTCCTCTTAGCTCTGCAGGTTCCTGGGCTTGTCCTGGGAGGGGACCTCACAGAAGACACAGTGGTGGCTGCCAGGTACACCCCGGAGTCCCAGGTGAGCTGGAGCCGCTCCTGCCCCAGCCGAGCCCCCGTCCCTGCTGAGGGGCTCCTGGTTACATCCCTTCTCCTCACACTCCCTCCACCCCCACCCTAGGCCCACATGGGATTTGTTTTCTCATCTATCCCAAGGTTGCTTACCACTGAGAGAGGAAACAAGATGGTAAGAGGGTGCCTGCTTGCCTTTTTCCACAGGCCCCTCTAGGCAGATGTGCATTCTCTGCATGTGCCCACCTCTGGAACTGATCTGGGGGAGGGGAGCTAGGTGGGGTAACTGTTGTTTCAGGGGTTGCTGAAAATGGAAGATGTGGCTCTGCCTGTGTCCCCTGGACGTTCAGAGGTGGAGTCACCTCAGGTGAAGGTGTGTGGAGATGAAAGGCAGGACGACGGTGGCACTCTGACCTCCCTGGGTAAGACTGATGGGCACCCATTTCTCCTAAGGTTTCCTGGCTTCCTTTGTGCATTAGAACCTATTGGGCTGTTAGAGCCATGTATTTGGATTTGGAATCACTGTTTCTAAATCCTGTTACTGACCAGCTCCTTAACCCTTCTGGCCTTGCGTTCTCTTAGGTTAAGTGGGATGAAGCAGACAGGACAGATCTGGCTCAGAGCAGATGCTCAGTCCGTGTTGAGTCCCTTCCTGTGGCGAGACCTGAGATGAGAGGAGAGCTGAGGGGTCTCTTCAGGAAACAGGCCATGGGACCAGTGTGTGACAGCTGGGAGCCACTTAGAGACCGACGATGGAGCCTGATCTCAGAGGTGAGGGTGCAGAGGCTCACAGATGGCCTGGCTTGTCTGAGTTCACAGAGCTCAGTGGTGGCACAGTGGGGGCTCCGACTCAGATCCCCCAGCGCCGAAGTCAGTTCTGTGTGGGGACCTTACCTCTGCCTGGGATGAGAACAGAGGTGACTGTGCTTTTCTGAGGTCCTTTCTCTGATTTGTATGGAACGCTCCGAAGTCCTTTCATGTGCCTTGCTTATGGTTGCCTTCTGCCCAGCCCTTGATTATCCAGTCCTAGGTGCACCGCCCTGCCTGTCAATCGCTAGAACTCCGAGCCTTTGCATGCAGACTCAGCGCAGTCCTCGCCCCTTCCCTGCATCCTCACAGTCTGCCCCCTTTTTCTGATGTACCTGTTTCCTTTCCCAAGTCTCCTCACTCCCCAGCATGCCTGTTCTCCCTCATGCTTGTACTTAAGCCCCATCCATGGTATAGATCGACCTCTGTCATTCTTGCCTCTTTGGGACTCAACAGAGAGCTCTCCTCCACGCCGCAGGGTGTAACAGACAGTTGCAGGCCCTTTGTTCTTTCAGGTGGTGAAAAACAGATGAAGACCCAAGACTTGACTCTTGCTGAGGAGCACCTGGAACAGGAGCCTGGGCAGATACCGTGCAACCTGGGTGAAGCCATTGCCCAGATAGGTACATGTGCAGGGGCCAGTGAACTGGAGGGCAGGTTACAAAGAAAGCAGGAAAACACCACTGGGAGGAGGCGGCACATTTGCCATGAATACACAGGAGAATCCACACGGGGGAGAAGCTTCCCATGACTCTCCCAAGTCTCTCCATGCTCAGCATCCTGAACATTTCTATCTCTGTGGGTCCTCTGATGTCTCAGGAGATATGAATTCCGCCTAAAGGCTTTGTCACACACACTGCACCGGTACAGCTTCTCCCCAGTGTGGATTCTGTGATGTTCAAGGATGTTGCAGCTCTGGCTAAAGGTCTTCCCACAGTCATCACACTCATAGGGCTTCTCCCCAGTGTGTGTTCTGTGGTGCTTAGTAAGGTCTGAGCTGTGACTGAAGACCTCGATACATTCTTCACAGGTGTAGTGCTTCTCCCCAGTGTGGACTCTCTCGCGAATGACAAGGGCAGAGCTTGTGATGAAAGACTTGCCACAGTCTTCACACTCATAGGGAGAGAGAGCCAGGAGGGGGATGTTGAGGTTCCTGTGTCTTATAAATGTAATGAGTGTGAGAGAAGTTTCTCTAGGAACAGAAGCCTTATTGAACACCAGGAAATCCACACTGGTGAGAAACCCTGAGTGTGATGCATGTGGAAAGGGCTTCACCTCAACTTCATACCTTGTTCAACATCAGAGAAGCCACATTGTGAAGAAAATTCTGTCCCAGTGACCCCTGGCTTAGGTGCCAAAGTTGGTGCTCCTTCCCCATTGAACTGAAGCCATCCTGGAGCCCTTGCTGACCACAGAGATTGTGGGCTGGGGCTTCATTTACCACAGGTTATCAGGTGGTGTCAGAGATCTGCCACACTCTAGAAGTTGACTGGAAAAACAGTTGTTTGAAAGGAGGCGTTGGATTGTTGTCTGGAAGATGTAGGACCTGAGACAATTTGTTCTGTCCTGTTAGACTATAGGGGCTTCCAGACTGGCTCATCCCCCTGAGCCACCACTTTATGACATTCCTGGGTTGGTGGCTCTGATATGATGTCTAGAATTCTGAGGAGTTTCTAACCAAGGCCATCAGTGTTTCTGTCTAATTCTCTGAGATTCTAGACTCAGAGGTCAAATGTAGTCCATTTTTTGCTAAGCACATAGGATTGGCAAAATGGGGGTGAGGACTGCATATTGTGATTGAGGGAAACCAAAACTTTTAAAAAATGACACTAGGAATTCTAGTGTGAATGCCTTAAACTGTTTCTTTATCTTTAAATAATTGTGAGCATGTGCCAACCATGGAATTTCATTCTTTTGTTAATGTTTCTCTGACATTTTATAAAGAATTAGTACTAACTTTAACAGAGCCTGAATCAGTAGCAATTTCTACTTTCCTTGCATTTCATGCTTAACCATCTTTGAGGATTATCCTGTCCAAGATTGGTACATTTTAAAGCATATTTAATACATAGATCTGTATTTATTCTGGGGCAAGGGCTAGGGCTAGGTCTAGGGCTAGGTTTAGGGTTAGGGCTAGGGCTAGGGTTTAGGGTTTCGCTTAGGGTCAGGGCTAGGGGTAAGGTTAGGTTTAGGGCTGGTGTTTAGGCCAGGGTTAGTGTTTGTGTTAGGGTGAAAGTTTGGATTAGGTTTTGTGTTAGGGTTCTGTGTCAGAGTCAGCAGCTGAAGCTTGCCATAATAGCTGCCTATTTCATTTGTTTCTATATATTAGGTAGGGCTGCTAGAACAAGCTGTTCTTTTGGAGGGTCTCTAGGTCAGGCCAATGCGAGACGCTGTTTGTGAGTGGCCTTGAGCACCCTGTTTGGAACTATTAATAACCCACAGCTTGAGATCCCCTCTGTTGGGGCTGAGTGTGTTTGGATAGGACCAAGATGCACACCAAAGTCTGCTTTTGCAAGGCCTGGGTCCAGAAGCAGATCAGGCAGACTCAAAGCACTCTGAGGTCTGCCTCTGCCTGCATGCTGATTAATCTGATTCTCTTAATGAGCCTCAGGCTGTAGAAACTCCAGCGGGGTAGGGCGAGAGGTTTTCTTGCAGGGTGGGGCAATTGCTTCCTCCTCAGGCCAAAGCTGCTTGGAAGGCCAGTGTCTGCCTCTGCAGTCTGGGTAAATGGCTCAGCACAGGAATCCAGAGGGGTGCCCTCTGAGGTCTATGTCCAGAGCCAGCAGCCTTAGAGTCTCCTCACACAGCTACGGTCCACTCTGCCCTCCCTCTGCTGGAGCCCAAGGTGAGTGGCTGCACATGAAACTTTGTGGGTTGGCTCTTGAAGAGGGGGCCTGTATTTGCAGGCGTTCTCTCCCTGGCAGATAGAAACCCGGATGCTTTTCAGGGCCAGATGTTATATGCACCCCTGTCTCAGGTCTGGTGCTCTGGACTGGGGAGCCCCACCAGGGGCTGAGGTCCCAGAGTCCTCAGTGGGAATCCCTCACAGCTGAGATCTCCCTCCGGACCTTCAGCTGCTGCCTGTGGAAGCCCAGCCAGCCCTCTCGTGCTTCCGCACTTCCTACCTGTCTCTATGCGATCTCCCCTTTTCCTCCTTGGTTATGGGGGTGCTGTCCAGCTTGTCTTTAGTTGCAGTTGGTTATTCAGGATGGTTTTTCCGTAGTTTAGTTGTCATTCCAGTTTGGTCCTGGGAGAGCGGCAGGGTAGCTTCCACTCAGTCCTCCCCCACCCTTAATCTGCCCAGGTTGGTGTTCTCATGTTTTTTATTTGTCAAAATAAAATATGCACATGAAACAAAATAGGACAGTGAGGAAAGAGCAGAAAATGAAAGGAAGCCGCTGCCAGCCCTGCACTCCGCTCTGCAGTGCCCCTGAGGACCTGCCAGCTCCTGCCCTGCAGCAGAGGGTGGAGGTTCTGAGACCCGCCTCCCCCCACTCTCACCCCACAGTAGAGATATCATTATCTTGGTTCATTTCCTAGGGGCCATTGTTATCATCAATTCCTTTAAAGAATTTGCACCTCAATAGGTGTCTCTATATTGTCCTCCAGTACAATAGCATCCTGAGACCTCCCACCTCTTCAGGAAGGTGCCTGGGCTATGACTGCGGCCCCTCCCCCACTTTTCTGAGTCTTCTGTGGTTGCAGACATGCTTTCTTGGGTTTTCTAATTATCTTCCTTTTCTTCTCCCATCGCCTGCTTTTCTTCACATCCTTTAGTCTTCCTAGTGTTTGAAGTGTCCCCAGTGAAGACTTGCTGCTTGCAGCCCTCCTCCCTGTCCCCATCCCAGGGATGTGTCCCCGAGCCAGGGTTGAGGCCATTCTCCCGACAGCCCCTGCAGTAGCTTCCCTGGGTCGGCTCCAGGGTGTCCCGAGTCACAGGTCTCGCCCTCTCTGTCCCAACACATGTCTTATGTTGGAGACTGTCTTCAACTTTACAGTAAAGGGTGATTGAAAAATAAATTTCCTGATAAGTTGGTCTCAGGTGTTTTTAATCTGCCCTCACATTGGACTGACGATTTGACAGGGACAGAATTCAGAGTTTAAAATACTTTTCCCACTAGAAACCTGAAGGCCTCGTATCACTGCTGCACGTTTCTTTCTCTGCAAGTCACATGTGATTCCTTTATTGGGGCTTTTGAAAAGATTAAAGTTATGGAGGTAACACTGGTTACTAACATCACATAATTGACTGGTACTGTTCATCATAATTTGGTATCTGTATATTCAGTTGTGTGCTTAGCCTTCTTTGACTGTATATGTATATTTTAACATGTTTTTATTGATTTCAGAGAGAGGAATGGAGAGGCAGATGGGGGAGGAGGGGGAGAGAGAAACATAAGTGATGAGAGAAAGTTACTGATGGGCTGCCTCCTGCACACCCCCTACTGGGGATCGAGCCCGAAACCCAGGCATGTGCTCTGACCGGGCATCGAACCTTGGACCTCCTGGTTCATAGGTTGATGCTCAACTACTGAGTCACTCCACCTGGGCTGTTACCATATATTTGGGCCCTTTACCCAATTCTCCCTCCCCCACCCCCTTCTCCTGGTAACCACCCTTCTGGGACCTGTACCTATGAGTTGGATTTTTTCTGTCAGTTCACTGGTTACTCTTTTTGTTTTATATTCTATCTGCCGTGAATGGCTGAAGCTGAAAAGGAGGGCCTTGTTTTGATTTTTAAGTCTTAGGTAAGAGTCCTTTAATTCACCTTTGTGCTAAGCCTTTGAGTTAAAGTAAGACATCAAGGTCTACTTTAAGCCCTGGGCATTGTTTGGTCATCTTACTTGATAGTCTCTTTGATAATTTCTTTCCTCTGTGTTTTCGGGTCTCTCTCTAGCACAGATGTTATGTGGATGTTGGAAATCCTGGAACAATCTTCCAAAATGGTTACCTTGTATCTTAGGTCTTCTTTTCTTTGTTATTGGACATGCTTTTGAGGGTGTTTCTTAAAATCTGTCTTCCAGTATTTTATTTCGATAGTTCTATATTTTAAGAGAATTCCAAGCTCTGCCTTGGTTGTGCTGCATGTGAGCCGGGCCCCATCCCTCCCACCTTGGGCTGTGGACTTTCCTTGTGTGCAGGATGCATGGACCCACCCAGCAGCAGCCCCCAGAGCACATACTGGGAGGAGGGTCCTGGCACCAGTGTTAGGCAGGCAGGCAGACAGGCAGGCAGCTTCTTGGTGACACAGCCCCCCCTGCAGGCTCCGGAATTTGCCTTCCCTCAGAGGTAAGGCAGCAAAGCCTTGTGGCTCAGGCAGCACTATGCACAGGCTATGTGGGGAGTCTCACCTGGTTTACAGACGCCCACCAGGACAGTGCCCATAAAGCCCTTTGCTTATCTGTTTCTGGAAACCACAATAGTTCCCAGCCAGCATCTCCCCAAAAGAGGGTGGTTTTTCCCTCAGGCAAATGAACATCCAGAAATGTAAGTGTAGACAGGATATCTGTCTTGTTCATGGTGCTCAGGACTCTTCCCTGAGATTGTCCTGGGATTTTCCTGCAGCCTCTCTCTGGCCTTTTCTTTCCCCAGATAAAGGCTGTCAGAGTTTCTGAGCAGCATAAAGATCCTGGATTCGTATCCAGATTGTTGTCTTGAAGGGGCTTGGGAGGGCCGTGGGTATCCTGGGTGCTGTGGACTGGGTATGGGGCCAGGACAACAGTCCAGGAGGCTGCAGACAGGAGGAACCGAGGAGTGTGGTGAGGAATTTCCACACCTGCCCCATCTACCTTTCTCAGCCCTGTGCCCGCTGTGGAGCAGAACGAACCCCTGCTATGGTTTCCTTCCTAACTCCTGGAGTGAATCAGCTGGCCAAAGATGAACACAGGGCGTGAGGCCTCAAGGCTGGATGTCAGTGGAATGGGAGATGAGGGCCGTGCAGTGGGGAGCAGGGTTGTCCAGGGGGGAGGGGGTGTCAGGTAGAGGGCACCTGCCTGTGTAATGCTGTGTTGGTTTTCTAGGCACAGTGGGCCGACAGCCAGGCTTGCAGCGGTGCCATCTGGGGGGCCAGGATGCTCCTTGAGCTTTCAGGGGGAAGGCTGGGCTGAGCCACGTCTCAGAGCCAGGCCAGTGTCCTGGGGAAGCAGGTGTGTCCATTCGGCCATTCAACACAAGTGGGAGGAGTTTTCCATCTGGCAATTTCCTCGTTCACCTCAGTCCTCATTTCATTTTCTCCACGGCACTCGCCCAGTCTGACCATCAAGGCCGGGGCTTCGGGGTGGTGAAGCTGTCAGGTCTGTGGTTGCAGGCCCTTTTCCCTGGGGAGGGGGTGGTGGCCTCAGCACCCTCTGTGCCCTCAGCACCCTGAGCCATCGGTGCTGGCCGTGGGGGAGGATGCGGTTGGCGTTGTGGTCACAGCTGCTCCTGTAACTTGAGGGACTTTGCGGGCCACAGGCCATGTCCTGGGGCCCCAGCCAGTGCATCTTCTTCTGTGACACACACTCATCGGTTGATTCTTATATGTGCCCCGACAGGATCAAACCCGCAACCTTGTCCTAGTCAGGATGTACCTCTAACCAACCGCACTACCCTGCTGGGCTGCCAGTGACACGCCAACCCCTCTGTCGCAGCCTCGTTAACGACTCCTTGCGGTGGAAGTGACCTTTAAACCCTCTTGCCCTGGCAGCCACTGGGACGTGTCCTGAGGCTGAAATGAGGTTCATTCAGTGGGCTCGATGTGGGCTGCACCGTAGCACATCCGGCAGTTTCCCGGGGTCTGTAGGAAAATCCTCTATAGTCAGTACGGTGAATCATCATTAAACATTGAGGGTCCTGTTCCTACGAGGTGCCCTCCCCATTTCACAATCACGGTTAACAGAGGGTGATCCACATCTCTGCCCCCAACAATATCACGCCAACGTGACGTCTTAGCCCACGTGATGTTGCTTGGTGCCCGGCCTGACGTCGCATCTTTGGGGCCCAGAGGCTGGACACCCAGGTTCCTGACGGAGCTGGCTGCGGACTGGCTGCCTTCATGGGCCTCGGCCTCTGTCCGTGAAGTGGAGACAGAGTTGGGGAGCCCCTTGGCCAACAGCATTCCCTGCGCGTTTCACCCGGGAGGCCCCGGTCAGATTCAGTTCCCGAGATCATGATCCTTGGGGCGCAGAGGGTGTAGCGCCTTTGTTCTGCTCCCTCTGCGCCCTGGCCACGGTCACTTTAGAGACATTCCAAGCGTGTTTCTCTGCTGCCCTCCCCTGGGCACCTTGGGAATAACACCCGGGCGCAGGAGCTCAGGAAAAGCGGCCGGGTAGAGGGCATCACCTGCATGTTGAATGCTGCCATCTCGTGGGCACCTTGGGAATAACACCCGGGCGCAGGTGATCAGGCAAACCTGGGGGTAGAGCGGATTATTTGTGAATGTTGAACTCCATTTGCGGGTCATGTTGTTGAAGTTTCTTACATCACATTGAGGTTTTAGTGGCCGTCTGTTGGTTCTGAAAGAGGTAGGCTCTGTTCCTGAATGAGAGGTGTGTTAAATCTATTACGATTATCAATTTGTCTATTTTCCCTTGTAAGTCTTTTTTATATTCTTTGAGTGTGTTATTAAGTTCAGACCTTTTTACCCATTCTGAAACAAGCAGCTTTAGAACAACTCACTTTATTTTTCCCTTGAAAATATGTTTCCGTACCTTATACCTTCTGTTATCCAAAGCATACACTTTCTTCCCAATTAATTAAAATTCGTAACTCTTTAAAACCTTTGATTTTAGTGACCCCTCTAAAGTAAGCAATTACTACTCTTTAGATTGAGTTTTATGAACACATTTCAAACATACTCTCAGTTTCAAAAAGCACACCTCCCACAAATTATAAGACATTAAATCAACAGCTTGAAATTTAAAAAGGAATAGTTGAAATAAGTTAAATTGATTTACATAGATTGCTAAGGTTCTCCTTTTTCTTTTCCTTTTTCTTTCCTTTCAAAAAGGCTCACCTCCCAGAAACTTGTATTTTATTTTAGTATTTTAAAAGATTATCTAGATAAGAGTTTTTGACCAGGTATTTGCATTTGAAAGGTCCAAGGACTGGGTTTCATAAAGCCAATTATCTATGTGAATCTGAGGAACTGAGGAGGTTTTGGGGAGGTAAAAAGATTTGGTGGGCTTGGGTATTTTGGAGTCACACCTGTGGCCCTATAAAGACTAATTGTAAAATAAGGACAGTCACTCTTAAAAACTTAAGGATTGGGAAATATTGGCAAAAGACTAACAAATTCATTCATCCATTCTTTGAAATGGGCTAGTGCTAGGGCGAGGGTGAGGGCTAGGTTTAGAGCTAGGGCTAGGCTTAGGGTTGTTAGCGTTAGGGCTAGGGTTCCTTCAGCCTGCATGGGGATTCAACTGTCGATGGTGACCACACGATATTTTTCTGACTCATAATCTATATGTCTGAGTCCATTTGTCCACTCAGAGCAGGAGTCTCACAGGGAGGAGCCGCTCCTTTGTGTCTGTACCACCTTGCTCCCACTCACGGTCTGATCCTCAAACAGGAGCTCCCTGTTCATACAAACTCCACTCAGTACACAGAGCTAACCATATTATGCCCACCCATGATCTAGCATGTAGAAGGTGGGGTCCCACCAAACCACAGGAGGGATGTGTGAAGCCAGAGGACAGGGGTATCCACTGTTGGCTGCATCTTCATCTTCTGTGATCTGGCCCTCATAAGGGCCAAAGTGCAGACCCACCGGCAGATCCGATTCCTCTTTCCACACTCCAAGCACAGCCTCGGGGATGCTTCACAGTCTGATTTTCAACCCAGGGGGCAGAGTGAAGGCTGAGTGGTTGGGGTGCCCCTTGTCCACTGCACTGTCTTTTACAAATATAGGGGGCCCATGCACAGCACAGCTGTCAATGAAGAAGTTCTGACACCTCTCACAATCTGGAAGCAAGAGGAACAGGGATCAGGAAAGGTGTAGTGCATGTTCCTGGACGTAAAGAGTTTCAGAGAGAACCCAGGCACTCACATAATTGAGCCTCAATCCTGTACTCCAGGTCACTAGAGGAAAGGAATGATTTGGGCACCCAATGACCAGATGAAATTATTGTATCAAGATATAACATGCTTCTTGGTGAGGGTCACTTACAGAGGTAGTCGCCGTCCTGGGTGTTCGCTGACCTCTTGGTACATGTGGCCCTTTCTTTCTTGTAAGCTGTACATCTTCACTTCCATCCCCTTCCTCCTGAATTCTAAGTTGGAGAAGAGCAGGTGAGAGAGGGTGGTGGGGTGTGGAGTGTTGGTCCCTGTTTTGTCAGAAAACACACAATCTCCTCCCATTAAATTATTACCTGTTCTGCCCAGCCAGGTGTGGCTCAGCAGTTGAGCGTCGACCTAGGATCCAGGCGATCAGGGTTCGATTCCCGGTCAGGGCACATGCCCAGGTTGCGGGCTACAGCCAATCAATGACTCTCTCATCATGGATGTTTCTATCTCTCTCCCTCTCCTTTCCTCTCTCTGAAATCAATAAAGATATATTTTTAAAAAATTATTACCTGTTCTTCTATATACTCTTGGTATTTTCCTCTGTTAAGTAAGAGAGACTAAGGCTCCACAAAGACTACCAAAGACGGATTCAATTTTAGTTTCTAGATTTTTCCCATTATCAGGGAAAATCTTTCCCAATCTTTACTCATTCATAAAATATTTATTGAGGGCACATTATGGGTTAGGTATTGAGTAAAGGCTTGGGCGTACAACACCAAGAAAGTATGGTTGCTATTATCACAGATGGATTTATTGGAAAACTTGCATGTGTCAGTTACTTTAAATATAATGTAATGCTCTCAAACAATATATGAGTTATGTATCCTTATGTTCCCTTTACACATGAGCATTCAGGAGCTCAGGGTTTATAAGATTTGCCCAAAGTTCCAGTGCTACCTTCTGTCTCAGCTTAGTCCAGCTTCAATCCAGGCCTCTGCAGTCTACCCCACATACATAAGCCATACTTATCAGCCTTTCTAGAGGACTTAGTGGAACTGAAACCTCCAAATTATTTTCTCTTACCCAATTTTGGTCTAGAGTGCTGTCCAGAGGTACTTGCTTCCCCAGGAGGGGACACTGGTTTCTGGGCCGGCTATGAACCACTTGTGGTCAGCAGATTTGCTGTTCCTGACAATTCCTTCAAACTGGAATCATTACTTAATGGTGCCCTGGACATTGCCTGCAATGTAAAAGTCACACGTTAAAAGACAACATTCATTTCTTAATGCTTTAAGACTTATGATATATTTTACATGCATGACTTTAATCAATACTTCAACAACCCTTGGAAATACCTGGGAAGTATGAATATTAGAGGGAAAAGAAAGGGCCATGTGGGTAGTGAATTCAAGATTGGAACCCATGCCTTAAGGCTCTTTCCTTTCAGTTTTCTCTATAGTAGTGAAAGTGAGGGGTACTGGGGAGAGAAAAAAGAAATAGTTGGCAGAAACATATCTAAACAATACAGAAATTGGTGTTGAAATTTGCAAATTGTTGTATCTTGGAAAGAATATTTGTGATTAGTTTAGCTGGCTCCCATCAATTATGTTTGAGTAAGGTTGTATCACTAGCTAGTTCTCTTCAGTTTCCTGATCGATAACATGCGAATTCTTTTTTTCTTTTTCTTTTTTAAAATATATCTTTATTGATTTCAGAGAGGAAAGGAGAGGGAGAGAGAGAGATAGAAACATCAATGATGAGAGAGTCATTGATCGAGCCTGCAACCCGGGCATGTGCCCTGACCGGGAATCGAACCCTGATCGCCTGGATCCTAGGTCGACGCTCAACCACTGAGCCATGCCCGGCTGGGCGCATGCTAATTCTTAATGTTATAGTGAACATGAGATATAATGATGTCCACACCAAAGTGTTTTGTGAGCTATTTAATACTGACTGTGAGATTACAGTCTTCTTATCAGTTTACCCCTCAGCCATCTCCATATTTGAAATTGCACATTAATTATCTTTAGTATTCATTGACCTTCCTCTAGTTTAATTTGTAAATATGAAATCATTCATTCAGCAAACATTCAGGGGACCCTCAGGGACCCTGAGCTGAGCCTGGGACTTCTAGAAGAATCAGCCTCTCAAAGAGCTCACAATGCAGAGCCAGGCAGGCTGAACAAATGGTTCCAAACAAGATGAGAGTGGCCTAATTAGAGGTCAGAGAAAGAAGCTGGTACTTCCTCCTACAGGAGTGGACCTTTGAAATCAGTTCCAGATGGATAAGTTTCTATTGAATAGTGTGTAACATAGATGAAGTCCTTAAGTCACGTTATTATTTATTTGTTGTTCCTCAGTCATCAAACCTGAAGCTTTTTCAGGGATGGGAGATGCTTTCTTTTATTAGAGTGGGAGGCTCTGATACCGGGGATCCTGCACCCTTCTTCATCTGGGACCACCCACTGCACAAACTGTCTATACATGAGTGAGCTTCTGTTAGTTAGAGGGTCTTAGTGCACCTCTCACTGAAGCACAGCAGAAAAGAGCTGAGTTTGGAATCACCAGTCAGATGAATGATGTAGTGATATATGAATAAGACAGGGTAAAATGTATAGAAGTATGACTGGTTTAATGAGCTTGTAAGTGGTTTAGAGAAGAGGCTGTGGATTATATTGCACTACCACTGATACTGTGATCTCAGAAAAATCAAACATTTCTATATGTCTGAAACCTTGGTTTCCTCATCAGAAACGGTGATCGTTATAGTACCTAGCTCATAGGAGTGGGGTAAGGTTTAAGTGAGTTTATTCATGTTGAATTCTTAAAGTCTGAAACATTGGGAAAATAAAATGAGTGGTAGCTACTCTTGTTGCTGTTGTCATGAACTATTAAGATGATAATATCGGACATTGTGTTGAAGAGATCAGCAGAGGAAGGCAGCGGTTCCTAGGATACTCTCTGCATTTTCCTACTCTTACCTGAATTGCACCCATGAGTAAGATTTTCTTGTCAACAGGATTTGGGAAATACACACCTTCTGGTATTTACTCTGTTCTACTCTGAAGGTCGCCCAAGAAGGTTTGACTAAAAGATGACGAGAAATCAGTGTTTTGGTTGGTAATTTTTTCCAAAATCTGGAGATTCTTATGAGAGACAGAGAATTCTAAATCAGAGAGTAATACAAAGATAGTCCAAGGATAACTGGAAAATGTTTTCTGAGGTTTCATTAAGGCCTATGATTCTATTGGGGACATCATTTATTTTAGAATGTTAAAAAAAAGACAAAGCATCATCTCTGCTTCCTCCTATGTTTATAAGTTATCTATTACATTTATGTAAAAAATTAGCCTATTCATGACAGAAATGTAATAAAAGCCACATAACCATTCACAAACTCTGTTTCTCCTTTCTGTCTTCTTGATTCACACTGGCCTTGTCCAGTCCAATGGCACCGTGACTACTTTGCCTCATTCCTTTCTTGTCCTTCCACCTTTGCATGTACTGGCTGTCCACCCCCTTTGTTAATCATTAGGTTCTGGTAAGCATCACACAGTCTTAGGAACAAAGACTCAGGGCTGTTGGCCATAGACACAGAGTTTTGGGTAAGTTAGAGATAACATCTTGACTTCAGGTGTTTAAACCCCAGACCCGTGAAAGCGGGACGACCCTACTGACCACACTTTCATGAAAGTTGACAGAATGATGCCATGGCAGAAATCAAGGCCTGATTAAGTGATGAACTACTCTCTACCCAGGCCCACAGCCCAACCCCCTTAATCACCATGATTATTAATTTTTCTCATATGTCCCTATGCAAGCTAATAGGCAGCCAGGTCTTCCTCCTCTGTGATGACAGCTGTTCTGAATTAGTTAGTTCTTACTCACTTTTGTATTTTATATACTTAATGCTTATTAATTATCTATAAATACATATTTATTTATTCTTCTTTCTTTCTTTTATTTTTTCCATCACCATTTATCCCCCCTATACCCTCTTGCACCTCCACGCTGTGTCTATTATTATTGTTGTTTTTTAATCCTCACCTGGGGATATTATTTCCATTGCTTTTCAGAGAGAGTGGAAAGGAGACAGAGAGAAACATCTATGTGGGAGGGACACATTGATTGGTTGCCTCCTGCACGCACCCTGACTGGGGCCTGCGATCAAGCCTGGAAGCAAGGTACCTGCCCTTGGCTGGAATCAAACCTGGGACCCTTCAGTCCATGGCTGATGCTCTAACCACTGAGCAAATGGTCAGGGTTATTATTATTGTTTTTTAATCTTCAACCAAGGATATGTTTTTATTTATTTTAGAGAGAGAGGAAGGAGGGGGAGAGAGAGAGAAACACTGATATGAGAAACTTTGATCAGCATGCACCCCTATTGGGGATCGAACACAAAACCTAGGTTTGTGCCCTGACCCAGAATCGAACCTGCAATCTTTTTGGTGTAGGGAAGGATGCTCCAACTGACTGGCCCACCCAGCCAGGGCTATCTATTTATTTTTATTTTGAGAGTATGTTTATTAAAGATGGGCACAGAGAAACAAGGAAGGGCTTAGGACAGAAGAAGCAGCAGGAGAGCCTAGTCTGGGCTGCCTTGGCTCATTGTTATAGGAAAGCAATCAGCCTAGGCGGGGCTGCTTTGGCCCATTGTCAATTCACAGAGAAAGGGCCTTGGACACAGGTTCAGGGGGTTATCCAGGAACAAGCTGCTGATGTTCATGCAAACCTCCTGGGGTCGTTTAGTGTTTAGGAGACGTAGGCTGTGGGGGAAGAAGGGGGGGCAGAAAGGCGAGGGGGTGCTTTCAACATATATAACTATATATTGGAATGGGGACCTCTGTAATAGTGTCGACAATAAAAACATATAATTCTTTTACACATTTAAAGAGTTTATATGAATAGCCCCTTACTGTATAACAGTTTTGCATCTTGCTTGTTTGCTGAACAAGCAAACACAGTTCCCTTGGTAACTCCTGAGATGCAGCCTGACCTAAACCCAGGTCCATTCCTGGAGGGCACCTCTGAGTTCTCCAGGCCCCTCACCTTGCTGCCTCGGGGTTCACTCCTCACCACAGTCCTCAGGGTCCTCCGCCTGGGGTTTGGTGACCTGCCTGCGGTGACACATGACAGCTGGTCGAGGGGCTCTGAGACCGGGAAGGAAACAAAACCTTGGTCCTGAAAGTGAAGAGGTTGAAGGGGGAACAAAGGCCACCAAGCCGGTGGGGATGGGATGCGATGGGGGGGAGGGGAGGGGGGATGGAGAGTCCTGAACCAGGTGCTGAGAGCTCTGCGCGGCCAGCGCGAGCCCTGCACCCACACAGAGGAGCAGCATCCCCGGGACTGGTGCCCACCCGGGAGGGCGCTGCAGGCAGAGCGCCTGAGGAGAGACAGCCCCGTGCGCCGTGTCCCGGGTCCCCCGGCCCAGCACCGCCGCCCCCTAGGCTGGGAGCCCCTCGTGGCTCCTCTTCACGTTCCCGCACCGCGTTCTCCCGTCTCCCTCCTGTGCCCGCTCTTCCCGGGGGAAGTAGACGGAAATGTCTCTGAGAGCGGCTCTGGCCTGGAGACGATAATAGATCCCGTCGACAACTCACTCCTGCGGGAGAACTCGCAGCGGGGCCTTCGCTCCGCCTCGCGCGGGGAGCAGCCAGGCCTCTGTGGCCTCTGCGGAGCCGGGACGGAGCGCTCTGCCCCCCGCCCCGCCCGTCGCGTCCCGGCTCCTGAGCCGCTCTGGCGCTCGTGCCCCCGCCGTGACCTGACCCCGCCCGTGACCCCTGGGGGGCTCTCCCGGCCTCCACGCTGCCCATGCGCAGAGAGGGGCACCCAGCCCTGCTCCCCGGCTCCCCGCGGACCCCCAGCTCCCACCTTGGGTTTCCACCCCGCTCTCCCCCTTCTTCCTCAGGGCTCCCCTGCGAGCACCTGTCGGGGTTCATGGTGCTGCGACCCCGAGTCCCCGAGCCTGAGGCCAAGGTGCCTGTGGAACGAGAAGGTGCTGAGAGGGTGACAGCCCGTCTCCCCGTCGGGCAGGGCGTCCAGAGGGGAAGACGCGGGACCCAGCTGCGACCAGGGCACGGCTGGGAGGGGGACGCGGCCATGCAGACCCGCCGGTGGAAGCAGACTCGCTCCCGCAGCTCCCGCCTCGCTGCCCCAGGGGCGTCTGAGGGGCCCTGGGGGGCTCAGCCGGGGCGTCTGAGGAGCCCTGGGGGGCTCAGCAGGGGCGCCTGAGGGGCCCTGGGGAGGCGGGCCAGGGGTGGGTGAGGGGCCTGGGGGGTGACCGTGGGGGTCCTGAGGGGCCCTGGGGGGCTGAGCTGGGGCCTCTGAGGGGCCCTGGGGGGCGCGGCGGGGTGTGTGAGGGGCCTGGGGGGTGACCGTGGGGTCCTGAGGGGCCCTGGGGGGCTGAGCTGGGGCCTCTGAGGGGCCCTGGGGGGCGCGGCGAGGTGTGTGAGGGGCCTGGGGGGTGACCGTGGGGTCCTGAGGGGACCTGAGGGGAAAGTTGGGGTCTGGAGGTCCTGAGGGTCGAGGCTGGAGGCGCGCTGACAGCTAGGAGGGGCTGTGCCGGCGACAATGGAGGGAATTCCACCTGGACATTCTGGAAAAATCTGCGCATAACGAGGCGCAGTCTCCTAGGGGCAGACACTTCTCAGCCTGAGGGGACTTGGACAAGATCTGGGTTTTTCTGGTCAAGGACATTTAGAATGTTCGGGGTGACAGGATTTGGGGCCTCTGAGGGTGAGGAGATTTGGGGTCTCTCATTAAGGGGTTTCAGGCTTCCTGACATTGAGTTCCCAGGATGGGGGCATTTAGGGTTTGAGTTGTGGGAGATTTGGTCTTTCTGGGCTGTATTTACAGTGCCCCCGGCTGAGGGGAATGGGGTTTTCAGGGTGTCTGGGGATGTGAGCATTGGGGGGTTTAGCGTTTATCTGGGTGAGGAGACTTGGGGTCCTTCAATGCTGAGAGGACTTGGAGCATCTCAGGAGGAGATGCATCTAGGGTCTTGGGCTGGAATTCGAAGGGCTCGGGCTAAGGGTTTCGTACAGCAAGGTCCCCATTTTCCTGTCAGTGTCCCGGCTCTCCTGCTGCGCTGCCCACCCTGGCTGAACGCCCTCTGAGAGCCCCTAGCGCTACCTGCCCTCAGGAGGAGTGAGGGCGCCCGGGGGAGGGGGGGCTAGGTTTCCGCCTTATAGAGGCGTCAGGCAAAGCCACCAATCAGTGCTGCGATCACAGGGCCCTGCGGGCCAATGGGTGGTCAGAAGAAGCTGAAAGGGCGGGGCATAGCGTGGAGCCTGTCTGTCAGTCACGGTCAGGATCTTGGGCTCGCGTCTGGCGGGCGGGTCTTCGCATCCTGTGGAAGGACCCGCCCCACCGCGCGGTGATTGGCTGCTCTGGGGCCTGCGAGTGCCTGTCAAGAAGCCTTCCGCGGCGGGCGGTTTCTCCCGCTAGTTTCCCCCGCGGCGGTGAGGCGCCGGCGCCGCAGGAGCTGGGAGAGCGGAGCGCCCGCAGGACCTGAGGGCGGACCGGGCCTTCCTGCCGCCAGACTGTGCTCAGGACGCGGACTTTCTCCTGGGCCCGTGGGCGCCCTTCCTCGTCAGCCTCCTTTCAGGATGAACAGTACCCAGGTCGTGTGTGGTGAAGGCTGCGCTGCACCCGGGGGACTGTCAGCACACCCTCCCCAGACAAGTCGTGGACAGAACAGTGCGTGGGGCTCAAAGAGTCAAACAGCAGGTGAAATAATATAGTAGGAGAGTCACTGGGAGAACTTTAAATCTCGAAGTGGCGTCCTGAGTAATAGTTATGTTTAACTAAGGCAGGTCCAAAAAGGCTTCAGAAATAAAGCGTCAGACCGACGTGTTTCAGAGGGAGGAGGGAAGAGAGTCACCAATGACCTTGCAGGTGTTTATGCCCGTGAGGGACAGACGGTAGTGTCCATGCCCGTGAGGGACCGACCATAGTGTCCATGCCCGTGAGGGACAGACGGTAGTGTCCATGCCCGTGAGGGACCGACCATAGTGTCCATGCCCGTGAGGGACGGACGATAGTGTCCATGCCCGTGAGGGACGGGCGATAGTGTTCACGCTCGGTAGGGAGCCATGATAGTGAGGGGAAGGCTGGAGAGGGGAAGGGAGCGGGCGCGAGGGGTAAATGGGAAAAAGGGACATTTCTAATACTTTCAACAATAAAGATAAAAACACACACACAGATAAAACCAAAGCTTGAGGGACTCGTCACATTTCACCCCCAGGGGCATGTCACCCCAGTGGGGTATCTGGAGACACTGTGGACTGGCTCCCATCTGCGGAGGATGTAAATTCCCAGCCGAGAGTCAGAGGCGTCCCTGCTAGTCTCTGGACTGTCCGGGCAGTAGTCCTGTGGCCTGAGAACCACAGCAGGGCAGGGTTCCTTTCGCCCAGGGGGCCAGGGGATGTGGAGCTTTCCTGGTGCCCTGAGGGCAGACCTCCCAGCAGCCCCAGACGCCCAGTCGCAGGGAAGGTGGACATACTCCCTGCATGTGAGCTGGGCAGCCAGCCAGGGACAGCACCTCCGGCCCCGGGGGTGAGCCCTGTGGGCCTTGTCTAGGAAGGTTAGAAACTGCCAAGTGTCCCTCATTTTCCAAGTCAGAATATTTTGGGCTCTCATTTATCCAGCATCATGTCCTGTTCAGACCCTCACAAAGCAACTCCAACAGAAACGTGAATGTTAAAGAACAGCCATCTATTTTTTCCCCCTGTTCTTAATTTTCTTGACCCTTACCTGTAGCCTAGGGTCTCTCAACCCTTAACCCTTAGCGCTACCTTGAGGATTTCAAGAAGCTCAAAGAAGTTCATCTGAGTTTAACTACAGACACAAAGGAAGGAAGAGAAAGTGAAGAAAAGAACATCCTTCCAGCCAAAGGGCAAAGATCGCTCTCCCCAGCCTGGCTGGGTGTGACTCAGAGGTTGAGCGTCGACCTAGGATCCAGGAGATCACAGTTTGATTCCTGGTTCAGGGCACATGCCGGAGTTGCAGGCTCGATCCCCAGTCAGGGGTGTGCAGGAGGCAGCCGATCAATGACTGTCTGTCATCCTTGATGTTTCTATCTCTCCCTCTCCCTCTCCCTTCCTCTCTTTGAAATCAAGAAAGATACATATTAAAAAACAACAACCCAAAAAACTCTGTCTCCATTGGAACTAGTGACCTAACAGGGAAAATCTGTGGGGAAGGGCCTTGTGTGATTTCACAGTGTTCCTGGGCGTATGGACGTTGTCTTGCAGTCACCGAGGTCCCTACTGCAAACTTCCCTGGTCCATGACCAACTCATCCTGTTGCTGGAGTGGCGAGTGCCTAATGGCTCTTAAATACTCCACCCATGCCTGCACAGTGTGGCAGTCTGCAGAGAGAGAGGGAGAGAGAGAGGGAGAGAGAGAGGGAGAGGGAGAGGGGGAGGGGGAGGGAGAGGGGAGGGGGAGAGAGAGAGAGAGAGAGGAGGGAGAGAGAGAGAGGGAGAGGGGGAGGGAGAGGGAGAGGGGGAGGGGGGGAGGGGGAGAGAGAGGGAGAGAGAGAGGGAGAGGGGGAGGGGGAGGGAGAGGGGAGGGGGAGAGAGAGAGAGAGGGAGGGAGGGAGAGAGAGAGGGAGAGAGAGAGGGAGAGAGAGGGAGAGAGAGAGGGAGAGGGGGAGGGGGGGAGGGGGAGAGAGAGAGAGAGAGGGAGAGGGGGAGGGGGAGGGAGAGGGGAGGGGGAGAGGGAGAGGGGGAGGGGGAGGGGGAGAGAGAGGGAGGGAGGGAGAGGGAGAGGGGGAGGGGGAGGGAGAGGGGGAGGGAGAGAGGGAGGGAGAGAGGGAGAGGGGGAGAGAGAGGGAGAGGGGGAGGGGGAGGGAGAAGGAGAGAGAGAGAGAGAGAGAGAGAGGGAGGGAAGGAGAGAGAGGGAACTCCATAGCTATGAAAAGATGCAGGGAGGAAAGAGACCACAGTTAACCTTGTCCTTCAAGCCACAGTGTTGAGGACGACTGGCTTTATTGTTTTCCTGCAGAGTTCGGCATTCACCACCTCCAGATACAGGTTATTAGCTGCCAATTTAAAGAGCTAGCCCAGCCCTGCCAGCGTGGCTCTGTGGTTGAGCATCGACCTAGGATCCAGGAGATCAAGGTTAGATTCCCAGTCAGGGCACATGCCCCTGTTCCAGGATTGATCCCCAGCAGGGGGTGTGCAGGAGAGAGCCGATCACTGACTCATCATTGATGTTTCTAGCTCTCTCTTCCTCTCCCTTCCTCTCTTTGAAATCAATAAAAATATATTAAAAATAAAGAGCTAGCCCAGCGATGTTCCCTACAATGTCACTAGGGCACAGGTAAGAAGAGGAGGCTCCATTTCCTGTCCTAGAAAGTGATTCCTGTCTAACGGTTCCTGTCCAGTTTTTAACTGAGGGACAAATGCAACAGTGTTCCTGGAGCATAGAGACCAGCGAAAGTGTAGGTTAAACAGACCAGTTGGGCAGGTGAGGCCTATTAAATCGTAACAACACATGGGTGATAGGATTATACGGCGAGAGTGTGGGTTCGAGGGTCACGGCTGCGAGCCGAATCCTTGGGGATCAACGTGGTGGGTCAGAGTGTGCTGTTTGTGGAGGAGGTGCTCAGAGGCTGCGAAGCCTGATGGTCACCCTCGCTCAGTTTACGTGCCTCGGTTTCTCTCACAGGCTGTCTAAAACAACCCTGAGGACCGAAATGCTGGGCGACCAAACCTTATATGCACTCCCCGGACGGGTCAAAGTCTAGTTACAATTGTATTCTAGAGTCCCTATGAGGCCCTTGCACATCATGAAGGAGACCCTCAGTCACCTGAGAGTGTCTGCTTGCAGAGACTGGAGGGAAGACATGCCTCGTACCTTTGGTGCCAGTTCATCACTGCCAGGTGTTCATAGTTATTTTAGTTTTACTCTTGCAGTTAGTCATTCTGTTTTTAGCTAGAATTACTGCCTCACCCTCCCGATCCTGGACAAGAAGGGAAAGTAAAGCAGCCCTTTCCCCGGCCTGTTGGGAGCTGGTGACGTGTCCGGACATGGCCCATGTCACCTGAGGGTTTGAAGTCAAGGACTCAACCCTCCCCACAAGTTCCCATGAGGAGCCGAGATAAAGAAATTACCACGGTCTGGGCTCATGCGGGAGGCAGGGAGTTTACTCTGAAAGAGTGTTTATGCAGCCTTGAAGGCACTACTTTGTATCACCCTCACCTCATTACCAATTGTCACTTACTATATACTAAAGGCATTGAAGCCATTTGGGGCTGCTCCTCGTCAGAGAGCAGTCTTCCTGATCCCATAACTTTGTCTCTTTCATTCCCATTGCTCCAACTCAGGTTTGTTCGTTTCTCAGGCTGTTTCTTGACACTGGCCTGGTGGCCAGAGGACATACGGTTTGAGCAATCAGAGTCTTATGGTTCGTAGCCTTTTCCTGAGGCAGTATTTTTCACTGACAAAGGTTAATTTCGTTATTTTTTCATCCTTGATGCCTATTTCCATTTCTCTTACCTTCCTCTTCTAGGCACAATGCTGAAAAACTAGAGAGAGTGAATAAATTTTTATTTAGGGCTATGGGTTTTCAACATCTGAATTTGGACTTAGGCATAGGAGTTAACTAGTACCTGTAATTTTTTATGTTAGGGAACTTTTTCTTCTTCTTTTGACTGGAAGGAGGTCAAGCATCCCTGCAGTTATGACTTTGTTAGATACCATCATCTCCCTGAAACCTGAAAGTTCCGTATCACTGCGGCAGCCAGTGTCCTTGATAAGTCACAAGTCGCTTGGACGTTTCCTTCTCTGCAGGTTACCTGCAATTCATTTATTGGAGCTTTTTAAGAGATTAAAGTTTCGGAGGTAACTTTGGTTCCTAACATCACGTAATTGCCAGGTACTTTTCATCATAACTTGGTATCTGTATATTCAGTTGTATGCTTAACCACCTTTGACTGTATATATATATTTTAATGTGTTTTTATTGATTTCACAGAGAGGGAGGGAGGGAAGGAGGGCGAGAGAGAAAAATCAGTGATGAGAGAAAGTTATTGATGGGCTGCCTCCTGCACACCCCCTACTGGGGATCGAGTCCAAAACCCAGGCATGTGTCCTGACCGGGCATCGAACTGCAGACCTCCTGGTTCATGGGTTGACACTCGACCCCTGAGCCACACCGCCTGGGGTGTTATCCT